>NC_056741.1:353491081-353668581 GCF_019279795.1 Protopterus annectens
CCCATTGTTGATATTCTGAATGTCGACCATATGGCGTCGGCCATATGGGAGGGTGTCAGAGTTGTGAGCTGTCGGCTTTCTGTATGGGACCCATATATATATATATATATATATATATATATATTATATATGTGTGTGTGTGTGTGTGTAAGTATATGTATGTATGTATATGTCATGCACTGCTTGATGCTCAAGAGAGCTTGAAGATATTTTATATAAAGGTTAGTCTTCAAGCTGTTTACAAAGAAATCAGACTGAAAACAACCACATATAGTAATACAACAGTCTAGTAATCTAGGTGATTTTTTGAAGCTGTATCATATAATGTAAAGTTCCTTTAAGGAGAATTGGACTTTGGTGCTGAATCCCATTATTTTTATGCAGCCTTTGCAAAATATTTCCATTTTTTTGATAAAATTTTCTGCACTTTTCTAGTAGATCTGATCATAGCTATTGACATTATATTTTTTCTATGAACAATGTGATACATGGAATATATACCTCTCAAGCACTGATGTTAAGGTGAAATCCTTTTTATATTTTTTCTTCAACACAAGTAGCTTATAGTACTTGTAAGCATAATGGTTAAAGTCTTCACCTCCCATGCACAAGGTGCAAAGTGTGATCCTGACCTCCAGCCAATGTCTGTATGGAGTTTGCATATTTTCTCTGGGTCTCTCTGGGGTTCTTCCCACCTCCTAAAAACATGCTAAGTGTTTTTACCTCCAATTCACCCATGAATGGAGCTGTGGACAGCAGCACAGACTCCAGATGGTGCCCTATAGGGGCAAGTGTTGTATAGACCAAATGGTTTGGATATCAGCTGTGGTGCACAGTATCCTCAAGGTAGGAAAATACAAATCACAGTCTGCAAGCCATGTCAGGCCAGCCACTCGATGGTGTAAAAAATTGGCTTTACTTAATACAGTCATATTGACTAAGGCTACCAAATGGACATGGGTTAGTTGAGGACCTGGCCTACTCCAACGTATACCACGGACCCATGCGAACTGTGGAAGGAGTGTATGTTTCCCTGTTGGCCAATGTGTACCCGTGATGTTAGGAGGTAGTGCCGTCTGTGCCAGGGAGAGTAGGGCAGTACATATGTACATATGCCAGCACAGCCAACTGGAGTTTTGTAAAAAAAAAGTTTGTCATTTGTTTGTCTCTCTAATTTCTATAGATGCTGGTGTTAAAATATGTTTGTAAAGTCACCTGTGTTAAAAATGTGTAAATGTTTATTAGGTTGTATTGCTGTAACTGATCAAATGTGAATGTTTTATCAGACAACCCTAGAAGGGTAGAAAGTTTGAAATTGTGTTATAGCTTTCAGATGCTGCCAGATCTTAGCAGAGCTCTTTGTGTGTATTGTACAAGAGTCAGGTGACCAGAGGTGATCTAATCCTCTAACAAGCATCTAGTTTCTTTGGAACCCTCACAGCAGCTGAACTCTTTGGAACTCTTGCAGCAGCATAGAATCTGACAGACAAGATTTCTGACAGCAAAGATCTCTGATAGGAGATATGTATATATCTCACACATCCACACAAACATTCATTCAGTCATTCGTTAGATATAGTGAGAGAGACATCATTTGGCTTTTGCTGTGGTAAGACACTCAGCACACATCAGCTTACCTTGATTTAGTAAGTAGTGTATGTGTGTGTGAAACTCAAATATCCAAGTGTTTTTGTCAGCTACTGGGAACAGGGACACAGATCTCCAAAGTGGTCAGTGTGGAGTCTTGTTTGGGGCCTGGAGAGAGAGAGAGAAAGAAAGTCCAGCCCAGGTTTGGGGAGTGCTCCCTATGTGGTCTTAAGGGAAATTGTACTTACTGCAGAGAGCTGCATCTGAATATACTGTGTGTATCCATCTTTGCTCTTAGTGACCGTCATGTCTCCTTGATTACTGGCCTGGAGTAGGGACCTTTCACAGTAACCATTATAAATACAGCAGCCCTGGGTCAGTAAGCTACTGGCCATCTTGTATCCACTAAGAATTGCTACACTAATTGTAGGGTCACTGACAGGATCCAACTTAGAAACAGATGATATAATGGTAAGGAAGAGGCTGGATATCCTGCATATCCAGCAGACAAGATGTAAGGGCAGTGCAGAAAAGCCATTTGGCTTGTGGTCCAGAGTCTACTACACAGGAAGAGGAGAAACTAGAAATAGTATAGGAATTTTGGTGAGAGAGAGGTTTCAGAAGACAGTGAGGGATGTCATAGGAATTAGTAATAGACCCATGCCAGTCAGCCTACAATATAAGTATAGGGCAGTATTCATAATCTCAGCCTATACCCCACAGCAGGGTTGTGATAGTGAGGAAAAGAGCGCATTCAGACAGCAGTTGCAGTACCTGTTAGATAAAGTGGGACAACATGTACTGATGCTGATAATGAGTAACCTGAATGGACATATTAGACCAGACAGAACAGGATATGATGACTACTTTGGTTCACATGCTTGGGGTAACAAGAATAAAGGAGAAGCCATTCAGGACTTCTGTCTGGCAAATGGCTTGATAGCGGCCAACACATGGTTAAGTAAGAGAGACAGTCACAAGATCACAGACATGAGTGGCCAACATACAACTTAGGTAGACTTCTTCTTAGTAAGGAAAGGCCACTGGGGTAAAATCAGCAATTGCAAAGTCATCCCCACTGAAACAGTTGGCCTACAGCATAAATCACTGGTTGCCACAATCAGCTGCAAGTAGTGGTCAGAGAAGGCACTAAGGTCAGCAGAGACTAGGCTGAAGATCTGAAAGTTGGTTGTAGATAAAGCACAAGAGCTCAGGTAATTGCTCATGGCTGTAGCACCTCAAGAAGAAGAATGACAGTGACTCACAACTGGTATGGGAATAAGGTACTTTAGGAAAGCTGGTTGTGGAATGCAGCTGTCCAGGAAGTTATCAAAAGAAGGACTGGAAGAAAAAGTGGGACACAGAAACAATGGACCAGGTTAAGAAGAAATACTCTTTGGTTAATAAAGAGGATAAGAGAGGAGTTGCAATGCCAAAGATCAGTATATCAAAGGCACTGTACCATCTTATGGAAAGTGACTCAGTAAATGACACATAGAAACTCTTATCAGTTTGCAAAGTAAAGACAGAAATATAAAAAAGATAGTAAACACCCTTTATAAGGGATGCCATCAACAACCAGTTCACTAATCCATGGGAAATCAAAGGCAGATGGAAGGGGTACTTTCAGCAGCTTCTGAATGACGAAAACACCCACCAAAGCTGTACTGCCCCAGACACAGCATACAATGAAAGAAGAGGAGTCAACCCTAGAAGAAGTAAGAACAGCACAAAGGAAAAGGAAGTTAGGGGAAATCAACAGGCTGAGATGAGGTCACAGCAGATATGATTAAGATGTTGGGTGAGATGGGGAGAAATGGCTCCTGAGGGTACTCATAGCAGTATGGAGAGAAAGGCATATCTCAGCTGACTGGAGAATAAGCATACTATTGCCAATGTATAGGAACTAAGGGGACATCCACAACTGTGGGCTACACAGAGATATAGAACTCCAGTTACACTCCATGAAATTTCTGGAGAGAGTGATCGATAAAGGAATATGCAGAGTAGCAGAAAGTAAGATGGATGATGAGTAATTCAGATTCAGATCAGGATGCAGCACAATAGACCTGATGTTTGCAGTGAGAAAGATAGTTGAGAAGAAGCTAGATATGAAGTAAGAGTCCAACTGGACATTTCTAGACTTGGAGAAAGCATATGATAAGGTCCCAAGAAAGCTAATTTGGGCAGTCCTGTAGTGGTTCAAAGTCCCAGAAACATTGATAAAAATAGTACAGGCTACATACAAGGACCTAATGTCTCATGTGGTAACTGCATACTGGAGCTGGACTACTGCATCAAACAGATTGGGAAGACAGATCAACCAAGCTGCTGTATGTAGACAGTTTGGCATTACAGGCAGAGTCTTAGGAAGAACTTCAGCAAAGGAGAGGGGAATAGAAAACAAAACTGAAGGCATATGGAATGTAATGACAGCAAATGGGGGAAGTAAGAAGATGACAGTTAAGCAAGAAATCGGCCAAAGGATTTGCAAGAAATGAGCCAAAGGACTCTTGCTGAAACAGATGGAAGGCTGGATGTTGCCCCAGTGCAGGAAGAGATGGGCTAGTCATACCTCTCAGCTGTACAGATTTTTGCAGAATGTCCAGATTTTTGCCTCAAATGTTGGTGCATTTTTCATAATATTGTGGTTTTCTGGCAAATTAGTGGCAAATGTTTAAAGATTGAAGTTGGAAAATAATGACAGACGTTTGAGTTTCAGATTCCATATCCTTCAGAAAATTCATGCTAATGCAAAACCTGTTATTCTATTAACTTTCTAAGTTTGTGAGAGCAGTTTTTTTTAATTGTCCTTATTTTGGGGCCTTTGCCCTACTTTTATTTATAGCTTTGTCCAGATTTCTTGCTGTAAGAGGTTGAGAGTTGTGGGGCCAGTTGAATGCAAGATGGATAAATGTAATTCCTACTCAAAAAACAAATCAGGATGGTACAAATTCACCAAATCATTTGTATTTGCATGTTGGGGGACATTTCCACACCCTGCATGGTAGGATCTCTTCTCCCCTGCCCTCCTGTTTTATTACAATCAGGTATTCTGGTGCTGCATCATGTAAGCAAGAAGTACAACCGCTCCTTAGGTTTGCATTGTCTTGCTGAGCTCATGTAGCTGTACTCTTTAAGACAGTCAGCTTTTGAGCATTTGTCCTACTCTGTTGTAAAAACAAACAAAAAAAAAATTGTGTCAAGACCCAAGGAAAGTCTGAACAAGAACATCAGTAAGTACCTTGGTGTAACGACTAAAGCTGTAAACAGCAAATTACAAGTTGTAGACTAATGTTCTACACTAATGTCATTCACTTTTTCTCTCTAATTAGACCAACCACTATCTCACTGTCCCCCCACCTGTCACAGTTTCCCAACTGTCTATCCTCATCTATCCAAAACTAATACTTATTATAACAGTCCAAGTGGCCCCCAACTTTCTCACTTTCCTAATTACTTTACTGTTCAGTCTTCAATGTAATGATGCATTCATGGTTGCTCTATTACTAACATATCATACTAGATAATGTTATCAATGTTTTTCCCCTCTTTCTAATATTTTCCATAGTAAAACAGATAACAGTGTCTTTTGCAATGTAATATTTCTCCCTACTATATACACACATGTGTCTATTTCAATTTAATTATGAACACTGTGTATTCCTTTGCAAGCTATGTACATGCTTTATAACAAAAAAACAAGACAAATGGCTCAAAAACTTGTAAACAGTAATAAAAATAAATATAAAAATAAAAAAGCGAGACACCAATTTGTCACAAACACAAGAGATTTTGATTCTTTGTCTTTGATAGAGTACAGATTGACTCTAGGGGTGGGGATGATGAACTAGAATTAGAAGCCAGAGAAACTAAATGGCAACTGAGACTAAATGCTTGTTGCAAGCCAGGTTTAAATGATTATTGTTCAATAGCTCCCTTTTTGAAGCAAAGGGCAGCAGAGGTTTAATTTTAAGTGCACTGTAAAAACATCTGACTGCAACAAACAGATCAACTAAGTTTTGAATTTTTAAGTGTATTTTTTAAATATTTTTTAAGTATGTTTTATATTATTATGTTCATTATTAGTACTATTACTAATATTTTTATCTTGAATGTACTTATTATTGTGGTTTACAGCATGTTATTGTGTACATTACATATTCAGGGGAAGTATGCCTTTACGTTTAGTCAGAGTTATCTCATTGATGCAAGCAAAATCATGAATAGTTGCTTAAGTAATTAGAGTATATAAAAGAAGTTGCATCATAATTGAGTGACTCTGAAGAAGCCAATTCATGTTTATTGGCGAAAGCACTTAGTTCGTTTTACTTTGACAGTGTTTAATGTTAAATAGTATAACCAACTGATTATGGCCTATAAAATCCTCTATAATCCGGACGATACTCCTGCACTTAAAAATATTATCACCCCCTATAACAATCCTAGTCCGCTTCAATCCTCTAACAAACTACTAATTCAGACTAGCAAAATTAATAACACAGCCGGTGACTCTCTTTGCAAACTCTGTAAGTAGACCCTGAAACTCTCTTCGAGCTGATATTACCTTACTTTCTACCTTAGGTCAATTTAAAACTAGACTCAAACAACATTTGGCACTTAACTGGCTATGTCAATGTATCAAGCCTGGCTAACTCTCTCTAGAATGTGTAAAAATCTGTTAACCAGCTTACTGTGTAATTTAATTTAATCCTGATTTACGCTCAGGATTAACTCTAACCTGTGGAACTTGTTTAACTTGCTTACTTATGTAATCACTGTAAATAGTCTGTTTGTAATATGTAATGCTGGTATTATGTAATGCTGTATCTGCTTACCCTTGAAGCTTTTCTCCCCGGGCCTTCGCTGAAAATGGACATGCATCCAGTCAGACTATCCCGGTCAACAAATGTAAAATAAAAATAAAAATAAAATAAATAAACTTGTGTTTCATGCAAATACTGCCTTGGTGGCTCGCTTTTTTATTTTTATTACTGTTTATATGTACATGCTTTGTTTCTAAATAATGTTTATGCAAGCTAATGTAATACTTTCTTCTTTCATATATCTACACTGTAAAAGTATAATTTAACCTTCACTTTGTATTCTGTATTTTTTATTCCTTCATATATTATGTAACTGTATTTTATATATATTTCTATCAATCTATTTATGTTCTAAGCCCGACCAACTTTCTAAACTCTGAATATTATTTTGCATATATAGCTGAAAAGAGGGTTATTTCATCTTGTAAAAATTCCAGTTTGTAGAATCATAATGCTATGTTTTGACATTGTTTCAAATTATTGATTGAAGCTTGTCAACGAAGTGTGGAATTTTCAAATGTGGAACTCCGAGCTGTCTTGAAGGTCCTATTCCTGTAGAAGAAAACTCTAAAGGAAATCTATGAATGTATGATGCAAACCTTGAAGGACAAGTGCCCTTCTTACTCAACTGTGAAGAAGTGGTGAGCAAACTTTCATTGTGGAGATTTCAAGACCGAAGATGCAGCAAGGTCTGGGAGGCCTCAAACGGTGTCAACTCCTGAAATTGTTGTCCGTGTCCATGACCTGATTTTGGAAGATCGGCGAATATCAGCTAAAATAATTGCTGAGACACTACAGATATCCAGGGAACAAGTTTGGTTTATACTCCATGAGCAGCTGGGTATGCAGAAGCTGTCAGCTAAGTGCGTGCCCAAATGTTTGAATGCCAATGAGAAAAGACATTGAGCGGTCACTTCCAAGTAGATTTTGCAGCATTTTTGCCGAGCTGGTGCCAACTTTTTGGAATGACTAATTACTATTGATGAAACATGGTTACACTACTATGATCCTGAGACAAAACAACAGTCCATGCAATGGCAGCACTCAGGTTCACCTAAGCCAAAGAAGTTCAAGACCCAAAAGTCAGCAGGAAAGGTCATGGCCACAGTGTTTTTGGATCAGGAAGGTGTTATAATGACAGTCTATCTTCCAAGGATATTACTGTAACTTGCTGTGCTGATTAAAGGAGGCATTGAAAGAAAAAAGGAGAGAGAAGCTGTGGAAAGTAGTTCTCTTTTTGCGAGACAATGCACTTGTTCACAAGGCTGGCAAAACGATGGATGTTTTGATGAAAGTGAGGATGAGTGCATAGACTATCCACCTTACTCACCAGATCTTACTCCATTTGACTATTTCCTGCATCCAAACCTTAAAAAGAGAGCTTGAAAGGGCAACAACTTTTGAGTGATTCTGATGTGATTGCATCAGCGGAACAGTATTTCAGTGACCAGACATCAGAGTTTTTTGGAAGGGCTGCAGAAACTTCAGACACAATGTACCAAGAGTGTGTTGAACTTCAGGGAGAATATATTGAATAACTTGTAAGTTTCATGGCTACACGTCATTCCCTTCTTGGTTGGGCTTAGAACTTTTCAGCACCCCCTCCTATATATCTATATCTGGATTCACTTCATAATCTCAAAATACTGAAATATCGAATTTTAGTATCTCGAGACCATGAAACCAAATTCACAAAACACTGAAACAACAAAACTACGAAATTCAAAACACCGAACAAACCGCACACACTATACCATACATACACCACAACACCAACATCACAACATAAACAAACAAAACTACACACATACACAACTCATACCCCCCCACACCCCCTACTTATATACACTAACTCCAAGATCGCACAAACATGAAACAAAAGCAGTCTCACACATGCACATTCTCCAGTCCCTCACACACACATCAAACATATCAGCACTCACATACACTCTAACTCCCACTCAAAACCCTTACAAAACACTCACTTACCTGACATAACACCTAGATCCACACACGGCACTGCACACCATCAACACACAATCCCGGACATTACGTAGCGTAAGGTCATAACCGCAAATTCATGATTAGGAACTTTCGCCATTGTAAACATTCTGCTTTATAGTCTCGAAATACTGAAATTCGACATTTCAGTATTTCGAGATTATAAAGCGCTCCCCTATATCTTTATAGTTATACGTATATGTGTCATAACTGCTGTTAAATGTGAAGCTTTTCTGCCTGTGCCTGCACCGAAAAAGACTTTTATCCCACTCGGACTTTCCCGATAAACAAAGAAAGGTAAATAAATAAATAATGTTCGGCATACCTAGTAGCAATTAAGTCTGAAGTGTGCAAGTGACTTCTACGAAACATTAGCAGCAGCATTGAGCCTGCTGTTATTCCATTAACCATCTGAAAATTGGAGCCATATCACACATTTCCTTCTGTCAATGTTCCTGTCTATGGATCCTTTTGAAAATTAGAAGGTCAAAGGTCATTAAAACAACAGCCAGCAATTTTAGATGTTTATACTTAATAACAAATAAATAAATAAATAATAAAATCCAGTCACAAAAGTTTATTCCCTTGAAAAGACTTTTGCCGAGGCACCAGGGGAATAAACTTTCGTGACTGGATTTTATTGTTATTTCTAGTCCATGTAATTCAATCCATCCCTCCTCCAGCTATATATAATTTATCTTTTTCTCCCTGAAGTAGTAAACCTGAACAAAAGCAAGGTAGCCAAAAGACGTCATCACTTGCCTTTCCTGTTTTTCTGCATTCAGGAGGTATAAGAAGGGCTGAGAGGGCTTTCTTCCCTTCCCTGTGCTGTTAACAACTTACATAGAATATAAGTTAGTTTCTGCTTATTTCCTACTTACTGTTTTTGAAATTGTGAATTCTGAAAACCTAAAGACATTTTTCATTGCATTTTATATTTTTTCTATAAATCTGTCCTGTGTGCATCACAAAGATATTTGTAAGAAATGTGAATGTTGATTTCTCCTTCTTTAACATTTTGAGTGCTTGTTCTCTAGGTGACATCATGGGAACAGCAATGCAGAACCTTGACAAGTTACTTGCCATGCCATATGGGTGTGGAGAACAGAACATGGTGAATTTTGTGCCTAACATCTTCATTATGGACTATTTAAAAAACACCAATCAAGTGACAGATGAGATCAAGGAGAAGGCCATCCATTTCCTACAAAGTGGTAAGTGATGAATTCTCATTTTTTGTCCCTCACAATCCTGAGTATTTTCATCATTTTGGTACTGTATGTTTATAAAAGATCAGTAGACTGAAGGGGCTAAAACTTGAAAACTGTAAGAACACATTAATGTTTGATGAGGTTTTATTTTTGATATTTTGTATGTGCATGTGTGTGTGTATATGCATACGTGTATGTTTGAGTAGGAAACAGAGGGAGAGGGGATTAGACAGACAGGCAGACCAACAAAGGGGCAAAGTGACATATCAGGTTTTTCTTCTGACAAGTGGCATTCATGGCATATCTGATTTGTTAATCCCTCAAATGTAAATGTCTGAATTTTTTTGAAACAGTGTTTAAAAAATAAGTGAGGAACTGCATAATTTCAAAAAGTACAAGGTAAACTGCAGACTTTGCTGATTTATATTGTTCTCACGCTTATAATTCCTTATCTGCTATCACAGTTGTTGCATAACCGATTTGATCAAAAAGACCACTGCATCTTCACCAAATAGTTTTAATAAATGACAGCAAATTTACAGTTCTTTCTTTATTCCCTCTTTAAATATATAATTATAGGTGCTAAATTTTGTAAGTTGTTTTTTCATATTACAGATAAAGAATTAAGAAAAAAACTCTTTTCAGAGGGATTAAACGTATATACATAATTCTACTTATTTGTGTATGTTATTCTGAAAATATATGTCTACTTTCCTTTCCCTGAATCTGCAAAGTACTTATGCAAGGAATATTCCAGCAGCAGAGGGGGAATGGGGAGAAGGGCTGAGATCATACTAATGAACAATCAGCATCAGGTCTGCAACAGAGATTATTTTTATTTTATTTATCTTTTTGTTAATAAGGTAAGTGAATGGGTCACTGGATCATTTTCAGCTACTGACTGGACCAAAAGCAAACAATAAATTTATCTGACATAATTTTATATACAAAGTAATCCACTGAATCAAATAATCAAAGTAATCAAGTTACAGCAGAAGCAGAAGCCTGTTAATGTGCATTAATATACAATATTAATTAATATTAATATTAATTAATGTGCAGCAAGATACAATAGTCCAATATGCAAATGATACTACAATGATCTGCTCAGCCCCCACACTCCAAACACTCCAGACTAAAACCCAAGAGGCCTTCTCCAATATCGAAAACTGGTTAAAAAACTCACAGCTAATAGTTAACCTCAAAAAGACTCAACTCATGCTTTTCCACCTACCAAAACTATTGACTCTTCTGCTCTTTTCCCTGTCAGTTCTGCCAGTAACACACAAATCTCCTCAGTATCACAAGCTAAACTTCTTGGTGTAATACTTCACCAAAACCTAAAGTTTGACAAACATATACCACAAACCATATCCAAAGTCCATAAAAAACCTGGAACCCTATCTAACCAAAAACACCAACATTACACATTTTATATACATATATATATATATATATTATATATATATATTTTATATATATATATATATATATATATATATATATATATATATATATATATATATATACATATACATATACCAACTTTATCACCCTTTCTTGGGAAAAGGGAATATTCTGAGAAATCGCAGTCTTGGATTTAGTATATGCAAGTCCAGATTTTCATTCATTTGGTATCCACATTTTGGGACTCCTCAGTCTGAGTCTTGACAATAAAAATGGTTATTAGCCTTAACTGGGGTCCTTTTGAAATTCCGAGGATGTGATCCTTGGAACAGGGATATTAAAAGTACAAGGAAAGAGTTTGCACTTTTTAAGTCTTAGATCACTGTATAGGTACATCAATCCTGAGGTTAGTATATTTAAATAGTAAGTGTGTAAGGAAGTGCTTCTGATGTAAAAAATGTTTCGAAAAGAGTAGAGCAGATATCAAGTGCAATGAATTCCAGTATTTGCTGGTCTCCTTTTGAGTTGCTGTTTTATTTTTCATACAAAGTTTCTCTACTGTCGAATCTTGGATTACCAACTGCCAGCTATTCCCCAATCCAAGAAAAGTAAACTGCTTCTCTTAAAACCAAAGAACTGTATGTGCTACCAATCTAAACAACTTCAAAAATTCTCTCTGCTGAAAACACCACCATTGAAATCGTCCACCACACCAAGTTACTCTGTGTAGTCATAGAGGATCACCTTTGGCTTGATCTTCATATCCAACAAAATATAAAGAAAACCCACCAGAAACTCAGTTCACTTTAGAGAATCAAACACACACTAATCTCTTCTTCCAAAATCCCCTTCCCAAAACTGTCGTAATACCTTCTCTGCTTTACAGAGCTCTAGTAGTAACCGATTTACAGAGCTCCTCTAGATCTAAAATGCAACAGTGCTACAATAAAGTGGCCAAGTTTGCCACCAACTCTAAAACTAGAGCCCATCACTGTTTGTCACTAAAAAAACTAAACTGGCTAGAATTCCCCAACTACCTGCTTTATACACAACTTATAACATTCCACAACATGGTCAACAATACCAAAGCCTGCTCAGCACTAAACAAAATAATTACCCCATACATACCAAGCAGAACACTTAGGTCTGCAGACAAAGACCTTGTCTCTATATACAAACCATCAAAGACAGCTAGACAAAGTCTCGGAACTCTCTTCCATTTTACTGTGAGAATTACTACTAATCTACTTGTCTTTAAATCAGTAGTGAAATAACAGATGCTCAACTCCTGGCTGTGCCCCTGATCTGATCCAGGCTAATCTCTTCACCAGATCTGAAAATTCTACAACTTTCATCTACTCTCTACCTGTCTCTACTTGCATATTTTTACCAATCACTTTAATACTTACCATCTACCTCATATCAATGTACCTATTCACCTGTAACTCAGACAGTTTGTCTCTGCTTGTATTAAGCCTAATATTTACATCTCTATATATGACTGTAACATTTCAACTTTTTATTTGTATAAAGATTGTAACTTATCAACTTTTTGTTATCTGTATAAAGATGATACTTTATATTATATATATAAAAGTTGTACTTATCTGTTGTAACTTTCTGCCAAGGCCTTCATTGAAAATGGGTTTTTCTGACCCTGTCAGACATTCCCAGTAAACAAATGTCAAATAAATAAATAAATTAATAATTAAATAAATTGTGGTAATCAGCTCTAAACCAAGAGAACTCAAGTTATAGATCCTGTATTAAAATCTGTATGGAACTGCTGTATGTGGTACAAATTCTCAAATTCTAACATAAGGCAGAGATTGCTATCTAATAGCACTACAGTTGAAAAGCTAAATTGGACAGAACTACAGTTACAGTTATCAAGACAATATGTATGTATTTAATATACAATTAGAGAGGTAGTTCACACAGAACAACTACAAGTGAATTAGTATGTCAAAAGTGAGAAACGATTAGTGTGATGAAATGTAGGTATAAGTAAAAAGACCTGGAACAAGACAAAAGATACAGTTTGCACAAATTCAAATACAAGTATCATGCTCTTGATATTCAGTTAAAGTAGAATAGGTTAAATGCATAGGAAATGAGAAATTTTCTTATATAGGTAGTGAAGGATGTGACTGAAATAATAGTGCATGTACGGAAACATCTGAGATTCCTATGCAGATGCCATTTTTGATTTGTACAATAGATAACTATGTTTGATTACATACAAACCAGGATGGGAAATTATATTGATGTGGGTATTCAGAGAAATTATCACCATAGCACTATTAGAGCTTTGAAGGTGAGCTCTAGTAGCATTACAGCAATAAAAAGGAAGACAGAGACAGAGATGAACTGAGCAAAAGCTTATTAGTGACTTATTTGCATAGCTCTGACTTGAACACGAACACATCTTAGCTGCTTTAATTGTTCACTTTACCAACCCTCGCAATAGCTATTGCAGAGACACTTACAGATACAAGTGTGTAAGCACACACACACACACACACACACACACACACACACACACACACACACACACACACACAAAACCTCGCAATACTTACCTGCTGTGACAGTAACAGCCCCTTTTCTGCTTTAAGCAACAATGGGTTTATGCTGTAAAAAGCTGAAGTACTTTCTCTTTGCTTCCCTACTATAACAGTGCAGTAGAAGTTATTTTAGAATCACTCTACCATGTTATTCTGATCAGGATGTATGGCTCAGAGACAGACCATATGGATAATTTATGTTACCCATGCTGCTAGACTGCTGTATTTGCATGTGGTGATGTCCAGTAAGACTGCTGTGTGCTACTTGCTACTTGAAAAAAAATTGTGCAATGCATTATTATTTCTGAATGCCTCAAAAGTTCAAGGAAGACACTGGTTTTATATTTTTTGATATTTTAAGTGAAGATACTATTCTGTACATCTTGATTTATTTGTATACTTTTGAGCTTGGTTTATTGTGCATTTGACCCAACACAGAAGTAGCTTACATACCAAGATGATAGCAGATAAACAAGTAGATCCATATGTAGTCTTATATAGTTTCATAAGTTCATAGGAGATTACTATGTAAATAATCAGTATTAGTGTGGTGACGTCAGGCATTGTACAAAACAGTCAAATTAAAAAAAAAACAGTGTCCTAAGCTATGAGCAGCATAAAAGTATCTTTAATGAATTCCATAGTTGAAAACACTTCACATAGAGTTCTGTAAAATCCAAGATATGAAAAATAAAATCCAAGAAGGCTGACAAAAGTATAAAATTCCAAACCACGCATAAAACTCCAGACCAAGCTAGTGCAATAGCAGTACACTTTCACCTTAGCAGGCTTCCCCAGGCATGTAATACTAAATTAGGAAACTAGAATGCTTAAATAGGTAAATCAGTCACATGATATAACAAGTCACATGATATTAAAAAGTCACGATATAAAAAAAAAATCACATAATCTGAAGTTGTTAATCTTATTCCTATTCATCACTAATGGGTTCATTTCTGAGCCCTTGGAACCGAGTCGGCCTAATACCAAGCTCACGTACACCAAAAACTCTTGAGCTAAGCTACTACCCACAATGCCCTTCTCCCAGTTACCTCAGATCTCGTTTGCCACACAGCCATATAGCAGCGTTTCACTGAGCTCTCCAGCTAAGTGTTGTATTTTATAAAATTTATTGTATTCTAAAAAATTTTTTCCTGTTCTAACTCTTTTCTACCTTGTTATCTATACCTAGCTCTACTCATGGGTATCTTTCCCTTACCATCGTTGGTAAACATCCTTTCTGTACCCTCATGGTACTCTTAATACCATCGTTGGTATTTCTTTCTCTCTTCTACTTCTATAACTTTTTTGGATTTGTTGGATTGTCTACTGGATATGTCTGGAAAAAAGGGACTTTGGGGTTCAAACATTGCACTTCCTGCAATGGCAAACTCCCCAACAATGACTTACATGAGGATTGTGTCTATTGTCTGGGGGTTTCCCACTTGTCTGTAAAACCTCCTTGCCAGATTTGTCTTAGTTTCAGTCAGCAGACACTGAATGAAAGAAAAAAATAAGCTTATTTTGAAAGGCCTGCTTTCTTCACCTTTTTCAGAGGCCCTTTCTGTGTCGGAGGTCTCAACCCCTCCATTGAAGGACAAGAAACGTCCTCATTCTGAGCCCTCTTCACCAGCTGGTGATAAGGGTAAGTCCCACAAACATAAGGCCCACAAGTCTTCTATGGAGCATAAGGTCGCTCCCACGGCTCCGACCATTTCGGTTCCGAGCTCAGCTCCAGTGGCCTCTGTGAACATTACTATGACTTCTACATCAGCACCGCCCTTGGCACTGACCTCTACAGTTCCAAGTGTGGTAACAACTCCGGCTTCATCATTACTGCCTTCCGTAACTTCGGCACCGACCTCACCCCTTACCGCACCAAAGTCGGTCCTGACTATCTCCTCGGAGGCGATAATGACTTCCACTCCAGCTATTCCCTCAGCTCCAAGCCCTTTCTCAGGACCAATAGTGCCCCTTCTACCTGTTTCCAAGTTGGAATCCTCAGTGCCGACTTTTCCTACACCACGGACCCAGTACTCCCCGTCTTTGGACCTGTTCTCAGGACAAGTTTATAGGCCTTTTTTGGACCGACCTGACTGCCCCTTTGGAGTGTTGGTAAGGTCCACCAAGAGTCTATCAGAATTGGATGTGGTGCGCCTGTTTGATCAGCTGTTGACAGCCAGAGGGATTACAAATTTTCCAAAAACCCATCCCACTCCGGGTTTTGGGTCTATTGCCCCCATGACTCCCACTTATTCTCCTCCCTTGTATCCTTCGGTTCCGAGGCCCATAGTTCCAATGTCCTTGGTGGGAATCCTTTCCTCAGCGCCGACAGTGACTCTCTCTGAGGCTCTGAAGCCCCCGCTTTGGGTTTCGGTTTTTTTGGAACTGTCCCTTCCTCAATCTCATGGTTGGGGGGGTGGAACCCACGGCTCCCAGTACGGTTCCATCTTTGGATCCGGGTGGGCGACACTCACCCTAATTTTGCTTGAGGCTCTGTTCCCGGGAGCGTGCCGCGCGGAGCGGGCTGTGACCCCAGTTCTGAGGTTGTCTTCCTCGGTTCCGGGCTCCCATTCCTCTTCGGGTGGACTGGCTTTCCGGGTAATGGTGAGGGTGCTTGCTTCTGGAAGCGCTCCTCCTACATCAGATCTTGCCTTTACTCCCTCTAAGCTACAGCTATCACGGGCCACCCCACCAGGACACCGAGAGTACAATCCTCTGGTAGCTGCTGTCCAGAGTAATCTCCCTTCCGAGTCTTCTTCAGATGTTCCCACTGAAGAACCCTCTCAGAAGAAGGCGTGTAAGAGGAAACACCTGGACTCCCTGGAGGAGTCTCTCACTGACGATATGGATTACGATGATGGAGAAGGGTCCCCATGGTCACCCCCTGATGACATCTCCTTTGGAGACATCCTGGAAATATTGAAGCAGAGGGGTGAGTGGAAGCCCTCCAATCCTTCCTCGAAGGAGTCCATCTTCCAGCAGGCTTTCCTCTCTCGGCCCTCTACTTCTTGGGTGACCCCACCTGTGGATGAGTTAGTCCAGCTCATCATGCACCGTGTGTGGTAGAACCCTGATTCCGTTGAGGCCATTCCCCAGAGACTGGACAAGATCATTTCCCCACCAGAGGAACAGCCCCATTAGTCTAGAGGCTTGCCAGTAGATGCTATGGTGGTGGCGGCCGCCACAAAAAAGTACCTTGCGGAGGAAAGTCTTACTGTCCTCCCACCCAACAGAGAGTCCCGGGTGGTGGACAGATTAGGGAAGTGAGTCTTTGCTTCAGCAACCTTTGCAGTCAGGTCTCTGAATTACTTGGCACATTTTACGAGGCTCCAAAGGGATCTCATCTCCGAAGTCTCTGGAACCCTCGCAGGTCAGGTTTCTGATGGGACATGTGACATTTGCTTCTCTTCTTGCAATCCTAGAGTCGATCTCCAACTCGTCCATGAGGTTGCAATCCCATGCAACCGAAGGGGCAGCTAGAGCTGCGGGAGCAGGTGTAGTTATGAGATGCCACACCTGGATGCGCATTTGTGATCTCGCGGACTCTTTCAAGTCTTCCTTCTTGAATGCCCCTATCGGCCCATCTGGTTTGTTTGGTTCTAAAGTGAAGGACACACTAGCCAGGTGCGAACAAGGTGGAAAAACCTTGTCTGCCGTTGGCCTACATTTTTCCAAACCTCAGCGCTCTTTCTCCAGGAACCAGAGGAATGGAAAGATATGGCACAAAATATCTCAAGGTCCTTTCCGCAGTGCACGTGGTGAGGATTCTCCCAGAAGCATAGGGGGTTCCAGTAGTGGAAGATGCCTCTTTAGGGGCAGAGGGGGTCCCCGAAACCAGGACTCCAGGGATTCTTTCTCTGGACGACCTTGGTGCTCCTGAAGCGCTGCCCAATTGCTTTCCTCTGGAAGCAGTCAGGTCTTGTTTTTCTCTGCACTAAACTGCCTGACACTCTATTACAAATGATCAGCGAGTGCAGCAAATCATTTCCTGAGGTTATTACATCCCTCTAATATCTTACCCAAGACGTCCAAAATGCCTTTCCGATGTTCCACCCAGTCAAAGGGAAGAGGCAGTTTCAGAGATAAGAAAGCTGTGTCAAAAATGAGTAATCCAACAAGTCCCCCTAGACCAGTGTAGATCCGGTTTCTATTCAAGATTCTTTTTGGTGCCAAAAAAGACCGGGGACTGGAGACCCATTTTGGATCTCAGCCAACTAAACAAATCAGTGGTGCAAACCAAATTCCGCATGGTCACGATACAATCCATTCTCCCGTTTCTTCGGGAGGGTGTGTGGATGTGCTTGATAGACCTCCAGGATGTGTATTACCACATCAAAATGGACAAGCACTCCAGGAGTCTCCTACGCTTCCGGCTGGGAGACAGTCATTACCAATTCAAAGCCCTGCCATTCGGTCTCTTGCCAGCCCCCGGAGTGTTCACAAAATTCCTAGCAGTGGTAACAGCTCATCTGAGACTTCAGGGATTGCAGGTGTTTCCATATTTAAATGACTGTCTCCTCTCTGCCCCTACCAAGCATCTACTGATCATGGCCTTCCGCTACACTCTAGCACTGGTGGAGTTTCTGAGCATCACAGTACACTGGGAAAAATCCAGTCTACCCAACAACTGGAATTTATAGGAGCAGTATTCAATACTCAAACAAGCCAGGTCTCTCTCCCACCTCACAGACTTCAGAGGTTAAGATTACAAGTACAAGTGATACTCTGTCAAAGGAAGGTGTCAACAAGGGAAGTTCTACAGGCTCTGGGGTCTATGGCGGCAGCCATCCCAATTGTTCCCCTGGCAAGATTGCATATGAGACTGTTACAATTGCTCATTTTGTCCCAGTGGATGTCCAATCTTCATCCTCTAAACTCACAGATCCTCATCACCAATTCCTGCAAGCAATATTTTCATTGGTGGATAAGAGCAGACGAAAATCTTTGGTGCTGCCCCTTCCAGACTCCTCAACTCAACGCCACGGTGACCACGGATGCTTCCCTGATTGGGTGGGGGGGCCATTTTCAGGGAAAGACAGTCCAAGGCACGTGGTCCAGCTTGGAGGCCAACTTGCATATCAACATCCTGGAGTTAAGAGGGCTGCTGTTAGCGTTGCAGACACTTCATCCACTCTTTCTGTCGGGAACAATTGCAATCCAGTCAGACAAGATGTTTGTAGTCTGATACATAAACAAACAAGGAGGGACCAAATCCTACACCCTTTGTCAAGAGGCCATGGAATTTGGCATTGGTTGATAGCTTCCAGCTGCTTTCTTATAGCAATGCATATCCCGGGGAGTTCCAACGTGATTGCAGACAGGCTGAGAAGATGCATCTTCCTTCCACATGAGTGGTCTCTCAACCCGAACATGATGGCAGAAATTTTCAGCCATTGGGGCCAGTCTTGCTGCAGTCTTTTTGCTTCCCCATCAAGCAACAAATGCAGCAGCTTCTTTGCCCTTTTGCCCCCAGACGGGGAATCACAGAGAGATGCTTTGACTCACGATTGGCCCATGTGTCTCCTCTATGCTTATCCTCCAATACCTTTGATACCCCTATTTCTAAAGAAAGCAGTTTGGTTGAGATGCAAAGTGATCCTCATTGCCACTTTCTGGACTCAGCAAATATGGTTACCCTTCCTCCGGCCTCACCTATTACAACCTCCTTGGATCCTGGACACTCATCAGGACCTAATCTCTCACCCCCAAAGGTTGACTCCCCCAAATCTGTCCACTCTCAAGCTGACAGCTTGGTTTCTCCATGTCCATTAGTCGCCAGGCAGGAAACCCTCTCCTAACCTGTTTGCGATATTATTCTGTCCTCCCATAAACCATCCACCAGGAAACCCTACAGAGAAAAGTGGAAAAGGTTCGCTATCTGGTCTAATAAGCAGATGCTAGACCCTTTTTCAACTCATACAGCTGTTATACTTCAATACCTTTCCGAGTTGTTTGACGATAGGGCATCAGCTTCTACTATTCGAGTCCACTTAGCAGCTATCTCCAATGTTCATAAAAGCTCAGATCGCATTCCTCTTATCTCCACCTGCCTTTGCAAGACTTTTCTCAAGGGAGGTTTCCATAGCAGATTCCCTATCAGGCAACCTGTAGAGAAGGAATCTCTCTGTGGTATTACAGTCTCTCTCTCTACCCCCCTTTGAGCCTGCTGCAACATGTGACCTTAAATTCCTATCATGGAAATCTCTGTTTTGGTAGCGGTTGCATCAGCCAGATGGATATCTGAGTTACAAGCCTTATGCATCAAGAGCCTTTATCTAGTCTTCCATAAAGACAGAGTATCTTTCCGTACTAATCCAGCTTTTCTCCCCAAGGTGGTGTCTGACTTCTCTATTAACCAGTCCATTGAACTCCCTGTGTTATTTCCAAATTGTTCCAACAAGGGAGAAAACTGTCTACATTCATTGGACGTACATAGACGACTACATTTCTTCTTGGACAGAACTAAATCTTTCCGCAAGTCGGATCAACTTTTCATCTCCTTTTCTGGTCCAAGGATGGAATGTGCCATATCAAAAGTTACTTTATCAGAATGGCTCAGAGATTGTATTACCTTTTCATACTCCTTAGTGAATGAATCTAAACCTGTTCATATCAAAGCTCATTCAAAGAGAGCCATCACAACTTCCATTGCTTTTCACTCCAGAGCTTACATGGATGACATTTGCGCAGCAGCCATTTGGGCTAAACCCCGTACTCTCATCAAACATTACAAATTGGATTTGGTCTCCAGGGGAAGAGTGGCCTTCGGCTCAATGGTTCTTAGGAATGTTCTTCCATAAGGGCCACCCAGGTTCTCCAAGTAGCGAGGGATTCTGTCCTATCAGTGATGAATGGGAAGAAGATTAACAACTTCAGATAAAGAAGTTATGTCTTACTATAACATTCCATCTGAGTTCTTGATCTGCTTCCAATCATCATACCCTCCCTCCGTCCCCCACCAAAGGCTCCTGGTGGATCTTCTAGGTCCTTGTGGTGTTTCAGGGTTTCTGTGCAGAAATGGCCTCTGTTTTTTTTTCTTCTGTATGCTGCATGCAAACTCAATTTGAGGTAACTGGGAGAAGGGCATCATGGGTAGCAGCGTAGCTCGATAGGTTTTGGTGTACGAGAGCTTGGTATTAGGCTGACTCGGTTCCGAGGGCGCGGAACCGAACCCATCAGTGATGACTGGAAGAAGATCAACAACTCAGATGGAATGTTATGCTAAGACATAACTTTTTTTTCGCTTAGTATCTAAGCACCAAAGAATGTAATGGTTTCATAAAAAATGGATGCCTAAAATGCATTGAGTTTGCGGTTGTAGAGTATGATGATAAAGTTATATTATAAATGTTAAAAACATGAAAAGTGTATAATTAATGAAGTCAATGTATCTGGTTATGGAGATGTTTTAAATGGAGCTTAATAGCAATGGTGTCATTTATTCCTGGAGGGATATGTAATTTAAATATGAGGATCCATCGGAGCTCTTCTTGTTCAGTTAGGAGTTTAATATCCCCCCCATGGGGTTGTAAAATAATTTTTGAAATAAGAAATTTAAAAGAATGAGTTGGATCTGTTTTGTTTGTATGTTTATATAGTGAGTTAGTTAAAATTTGCCTCTTGATCTCTGATAGATGTTGACTTATTCTTTCCTTAAGCTTCCTATTAGGTTTTCCTATATTATAAGCCGGACATTTACTGCAGGTTGCTAAATAAAATTCTTGGAATTGCAATTGCCATATGCTAAGATAGTTAAAGGTTTATGCATCACTGAATGTGAAATGGTCTTTTTTGTATTTATAGAACTACAGTCGACACAGTTATTGCAAGTAAATGTTCTGTGCCTATTACTTTGAAAAAGAAAATGAGTAGTTGTTTGTTCTTTATAACAAAGCATATTTTTTGGATTAGTTGGATCTTTTATAACCGAAAGATGGTTGCTCACTGACTGTTGTGTGTAGTTCTGGTATTCCCAATAAAATTGGCCAATATCTCAATATATTTTTTTTTATTATTTTAGGAGTGCTACTATTATAGGTCATAGTGAACCTGCATTTGTTAGGATGTTCATTTCCTGAACCATTGAAAAAAGGTCTGGATATTGTGTCACATTTAAAATATCCTTTTGTATACTGTCTACTGTGCATGACTTATATCCTCTTTCCTTAAATTCACATGCTGTAATATGCAATTGTAAATCCATCTTCATCTCTTCAGTAATACGCCTGGCTATCCTTAAACACTGATTTTGTACTTTATTTTTATAAATGAGTGGTGGATGCATGCTGGTCCTGTGTAAATAATTGTTTGTATTTATTTTGTATATATTGAGGTATTTATTTGTGAGAGCTTATTTTTACTTAATGATATGTCTAGGAAGTAAAATTATGAAGGGAGATAGTCATCTTAAAATGCCGAAAGTTAGTGGTTCCAGTGATGAATGAATGAAATTCTGTAAACTCAGATTCAGACCCTTACCAAATAAGGAAGAGGTCATCCACAAATTATTTATGGAACAATATTCTAGATCTGTAGGGGTTCATGTCATTAAATAAGTGGGATCTCTCCCATTGAATCATGACAGTGTTGGCATAGGTGTTGGCTGCAAGGGTACCCATTGCCACACATTTCATTTGTTGGAAATGTTGCTGAAAAATTAAAACGTTATTAACTATGACAAGTGTCAAGAGCTCACATATCACATTAATTTTAACCTGTGTAAAATCTGAAAACTCAAGAAAAAAATTTTTAACTTGTGTGAATCCATACTCATAAGGAATCACTGTAAATAAAGAATCTACGTCTAAGGTGGAAAAGACAAAGTCCTTATAACTGTTTGAGGTGGACAACTCTGACAGTTGTTGAATAAAATTTTGAGAGTCTTTTACAAGAGTATATGCTGCTGAAAGATGTTTCTTGAGTTCAAAATGGCTCAGAGGCAGAGCATATAGATAATTTACATTACCCATTCTGCCAGAGTGCTGTGTTTGCATGGGTGATATCCATTAAGACTGCTGTGTGTTTCTTGCTAATTGAAACAGGATTGTGCAATGCATTATTTCTGAATGTCCCCAAAAGTTCGAGGAAGACACTGGTTTTATAATTTCTTACATCTTAAGTGAGGTTACTATTCTGTAAATCGTGATTTATTTATATACTGTTTTTGAGCTAGATGTGTATTTGACACAACAGAGAAGTAGCTTACATTGTTTACAAGCTGGGTTAGTTATGAAAGAAGTTTTCATTTTAACAGTAGTTGTTTGCATACCAAGATGATAATAGCAGATAAACAAGTTGTTACCTTATGTAGTCTTATATAGTTTCATAAGTTCATAGGAGATTACTAGGCTAATGGCTTAAGAGCCCTTACAAGCCTTGCCAGTATAACCGGATAGTACCAAATATATTTCCTCTAGGGGCAAGAGGATTGCATGGATTTTTGCCTAGGTTTTGAGTATTTTATAGATTACCCCTGTCTGTAAGGGACATAGCAACTACCCCATTTGTGAATTTCGGATTCCCCAAGAGGTTCTCTGGTTCGATTCTCAGCTGGGGTGCCTTTTGGGTGGAGTCTGCATGTCCTCCTTGTGTTCATGTGGGTTTCCTCTGGGTCCTCTGGTTTTCTCCCACATTCTAAAGACATGCAGCAGGTGGATTGGGTACTCTAAACTGGCCCTAAGTGTGAGTGGGTTGTACTGATGAACTAATGTGACAGGGCTAGCCACCCCATGGTGTAAACCTCCCCTCTAAATGATTGTCACTGCTGAAGTGACACCCCAACCCCATGTACAAAAAATGGGAAAAGGGGTTGGGGATGGATGGATCCATTGATCCAAACTGCTTTTGAAGGGGGCCAGGAAAGGGCTCTGCTTAATATGAATAGGAAACATGTTCTAAAGAAGGGGCTATCTCAGAGACACAGATCTGTCTGTCCAGCATCTTTTGTTTATAGATAGGAGACAAAGTAAAGGGATAGGGCTGCTAGTCTGTCTACATAGGACATGTTGTTTACACCCTGTATTGTCTTTGTGAGGAACCTCTGAGGTCATTCCAGCTGCTGTAAGTGCCTAGCCAAGAATATGCCAAATAGCACATTGTACCTGATTATTAGTTAAATGAGGGCAGAGCACAGTGAGACTATAATTTCCCTGGATCTGGATGCCATACATTTACTTATAAGTTGTGCCACATATATGGACTTCCTCACTACTGTGGGCACATGGCAGTCAAAGTTCAGACTACTATCTATCTATCTAGATCTCTCACACCTGAGTCTACTTTTAGGGGTGTGGTATTGATGTTGAAATTTGCAGGGTATCTGACTTCCAAAGTGGGAGGTCATGGTTGTGGCACCAATCATTTGTCTGATCTAGGCCCTTCTGAAGGATATATACACTGTTGGGGGGATTCAGTGATTGCCTTCAGCTTGCAGTTATTGGCAAACTTTGTCATCCAGAGGTCTTCCACATTAGCCTTGACTTCACAGAAGTATATTCCGAACAGGAGAGGTCTAGCACTAAGCCGTGTGGCACACCACTAGTAACTGGCCTCTTGCTGGATCTGGATTCACCCATTTTAGCTACATGTCCTGTACATGAGCCAGTTGGCTATCCATTTATTTATTTATTTTACATTTGTTAACCGGGTTAGTCTGGCTGAGCTTTTGGCTCATTTTTAACAGAGACCTGGGGAGAAAAGCTCCTCTGGATTAGAAAACAATTTATTAAATTTTAGTAACATAGTAGTAACAATCAGCTATAGGATCTTGCAAGCAGGGACCTGGAGAGAAAAAAAATCTCCTCAGGCAATTCAATTATACAGAGTATTAACAACTGGCAGACAAGTATGTGAGTTGTTACAAACAAGGTTTTAAACAATTAGCAGAAGAAAATGTGACTAGTTACAATATTATTTTAGCTGCTTAGAGCAAAATTAGTTAATAGTTAGGCAGATGCTTATTTAAAGTGGGTAGGATCTAGTTGTATAAGAGTTTGGAAACAAGAAAGTAGGAATGGCTAGTAGGAGATGTAGGGGAGGTAGAGTATAGGAGACAGACTAGACAGGTAGGTTGTTTTGAGACTGTAAGAATTAAGAGTGGTTGGAGATAGAGGAAGGGAAGAGGTAGAAGAGGCAGGGGAATAGTGTTAGAGATACATTAAGAGTGAGGTGGTGAAATAGGAGAAAGAATTGTGGTTTCAGGGTGGTTGTCTACAGTGGCAAGACCATTTTGTTTTTAGGTATTTCCTTGTGGCTAATTTGAAACTTTTGCTATGCTGGAGGGATTTTATTTCCAAGGGGAGTTGGTTCCAGGATATAGCTGGGTTATAGTTATAGAGAAGGCAGCCTATTTTGGTTTTGGGTTTGTAGATGTCTAATAATTCTTGATTTGAGCTGTGTAGCATCCTAGCAGGGGAATATTTGGATATGATAGTGGAGAGGCTGGGGCAGAAGGAGGGTAGATAGAGGATAGAGTGGATGATTTGTAGTTGGTATAGTTGGAGCAGCTGAGGGAATTCTAGCCAGTCTAGTTGCTGTAGTGCTAAGCAGTGGTGTGACATGTAGGTTTGGTTAGCTGCAAATCTGGCAATCTTATTATAGGTAGTTTCAAACTTGGAAATAAGTGTAGAACTTAGGTTTGTGAATATGTGGCAGCTGTACAGGAGTGTTGGGAGTAATAAAGCCTGGGAGAGAGTTATTCAGGCAGTGTTAGTTAAAAATTTCTTGGTACGGAAAAGGTGTCCAAGTTTCTGATGAGTTCTTTTTACCAAGTTAGTAATATGGAGATCAAACTTAAGTTGATCATCTATTGTAACACCTAACAATTTAGTATTAGATTCAGCTGAGACTCTAGTGTTGTTGCAGGATAAGATAGTAAATGTACTTTTGAGTGTGGTGATGTTTTAGGGAGGAAGAGTAGGAGCTTAGTTTTTTTGGATTAACTATTAGTTTGTTATCACTAAGCCAAGTCTCAGTGGTGTGGAAGGATGCCTGGGTAGCTGAGTGGAGGTCAGTTGGGTTGTCAGCAATGGTTATAAAAGGTGAGTCATCAGCATATTGCACAAGAGATGACTGGGGACAAGAATAGTAGAGCAAGTTGGTGAAAATATTAAAGAGTAGTGGTCCAAGTATGGACCCTTGGGGGACTCATATTTGTACAGTGAGAGGGGAGGATAGTGCAGAGAGCCATTTAACTGATTGCTGGTGGGTTGAGAGATAGCTGGAGAACCAGGAGATTGTAGGGGGAGAGAAATGTAAGTTAGTGAGTTTATGTAGGAGGAGTGGTGAGAGACACTGTCAAAGGCTTTAGAAAGGTCAAGGAATAGGCATGAGACAAGTTTATTGTTATCACAAGCTAGGGAGACTATGTTGATGAATGATATGAATGCAGTAGTTGTACTATGCCTTGGACAGAAACCATGCTGTGTGGGTGTGAGAAGGTTTTCCTGGTGAAGGTAATGCATTATCTGCTTGTGAATGCATTTCTCTAGGATTTTTGAGAGTGGAGAGAGTATGGCAATCGGTCGGAAGTTGGATATGTCTGAGGAGTTGCCCTCTTTGTAAATGGGTAGAGTAAAGAAATTCTTCCAAACAGTGGGGACATAGGATTCAGAAATGGATTGGTTGATTAAGATGGATACAGGTTAAGCAAGAGTTTCAGAGGCAATCTGCAGGAAGTAAGAGGGTAGCTTGTCAACAGATAGGGAGCAAGGTTTAAGTTTAGAGAGTAATAACTTTAGATAGTTGATACTGCTTTTAGAGAGAAGGAGTTAGGAGAGTTTGGAAGAGGTATAGAGTTTGTGGGGGTGCTAGTGTTGTTTCTGGGGGGGGGGGTTTATTATGGCGGTTATTGAGTTTATAAAATTATTGTTAAATTTATTGGCTATGTCTTCAGGTGTTGCATTGGGACATGGGTTAGGAGAGGAAGGGTTTCCTGGATGAATAGTCTTTTTAATAGAGCTCCAGAATTTCTTTGGGTCTGATTTAAGAGTAGAGGGAGGACTGGCATAGAAATTTATTTTGTCATAATGGATGATTTTTTTATTTTATTTCTGAGTTCTTTATATTTCTGAAGAAGAGAAGGGGTCCTAGTTTTAGTCCACATTTTCCAAATCCTATCTCAGTCTCTCATGTGGGTTCTGGTAGATTTAGAGAGCCAGGGAGTAGTATTAGATTTGATTCTAATTGTGTGAAGAGGAGCAAGGGAGTTAAGAATGTTTAGGAATGTAGTGTTGAAGGAGTGGACAGCTTCATCTAAAGGAAGAGTGGTGAGGTAAGACCAGTTAATTTTGGAGAGTTGGTGAATAAAGGAGTTAGAACAGAAATGAGAAAGTGAGCAGGTGGTAATAAATTTGTTAGGTTTGGTAAGGTGGGGAGTATGTCTGGTAACTGTTATAGGGCAGTGGTCGCTGAGGGCATTTGGAAGGGTTTTGGAGTTATGATAGTTTTGAGGGTGGGAGACTAATATCCAGTCAAGAAGAGAGCTAGATAGGTGAGATGTATTAATGTAGACTGGGGTTGCGATTAGCTGCTCAAGCCCATGTAGGTTTATACAGGAAGTAGTGTTGGGTGCTTGTATGGTAAGCCAATCAATATTAACATCTCCCAGTATAATTATTTCATTGTGGATGGTATGTGAGAGGTGAGATAGGATGTTCTCAAGTATGTTAATATTATCACCAAGGGAATATAGATTGCTGCAACAGTTATGGTGTTGAAACTGTTAAGTTTGAAGTTGGTCAGTAGGAGTTCAGTTGGTGAGAAGGAGGGTAAGTCTAGTGTGGGACTGATATGGGAGAGACAATTGGAGTAGAGTATGGAGACTCCTCCTCCTTTTCTTTTAGGATGATCTAATCTAAGGATATTATAGCCAGGAGTGATAATTTCTCTGTCCAGGTCGTGTGGTTTTAACCATGTTTCAGTTAGGGTAACTATTTCAGGAGTATAGTTAGCTATCCAAGCGTGGAGTTCTTGAACTTTATTTACAAGGCTCCTGACATTGATAGAGCAGAATTGTACTTGTTTTTGTGGGTTGGAGGGGTTGGCAGGTTTAGATACAGGGGTTATTGTTCAGGGTAGTGTCTGTAGGGCCTGAGTTAGGATGAATGTCACCAGACAGAAGTAGAGGTTTGTAATGGGGTTTTAATTTGCGTAAGTAGATTTTGTTTTTTTTGTTTTAAAGGGGAGGGGGGAGATAATTTTATTGTAGGAATGGGAGTGGTGGGGGGAAGGATGGAGGGACAAATTAGTAGATAGGGTTGTGATGTAGTACTTGAGTTAAGGGTGGTGTTTGAGGGATGGAAATAGGAAGTAGGTAATTGTGAGTGATAGGAGGTGTGGTGATAGAGTATAAGGAGTATGGAAGCTAAAAGTATAGTTTGAGTTCATAGGTTCAAAGATAGGGTCATAGGTTCATAGATTACTACTAGGCTAATTGCCCTAGTGGGCCATTTTAAGCCTAGTCAATTACCCCATGTGAGAATCAAACCCTGCACCTTGTGCATGTAAGGTAACTGCCTTAACCATTATGCCACCCTCCCACCTACTTGTAAGAGACATGTCACTTTATGGGATGTAGAACAGAGGATGAGAGGAAGGGGTGGGAGTAAGGTATAGTAGTCTTTGATAGTAGATAGTAGATAAGTGTGGGGAGGAGCAAAGAAGGGAGGTAGTATGAGAACAGGAAGTAGAGGAGTGGGGATTAGGGAGGAAGTGAGGGGGTGTGGTTGTATGGATAGGTATAAAGGTAATGATATGGGAGGATGGGTAGGAATGGGGGTGGGAGTTGAGCGAAGTGAGCAGAGCGGGGTTACATCTTCCAGATAGAACTTACCTAAAAAAAACTATCAGCTAGTCCAGGGACACTTACTACAGATGCTACACCTGAAGGACTCAGCTGCAATTAGAGCAAATATGGCATCCAGGGTTTTTAAAACCTTTGGTGTGTTGCACCTGAGCAGTCACTTGGGGGGGGGGGGGTGGAGGAAGGGAGGGAAACCTTCAGTTGGAATTTAAAGTAGCAGGGGAGAATCCAAGGGACTCTGCTAAACCTAGCTAATTATCAAGGACAGCCAAGGAAATAAGGTAAATATACAGGCACCCTTGTTCAAGGGCTGGAAGGTTTCTCCAAGAAATACTATGTGTAGGAATACACCACAGTGGAAGTTGTATGCTGCTTAATAGTCTGCAATGGCAGATTTTATTCTCTTTTATATTTGTATTCCCCTTTGCTCATTGTTTGCTCTACACAATGTAGATAAAGATAAAAGCAGCTGGAGACTTTGCACCTCTGTTTGGTGTTTAGTGAAGAACAAGTATTGAGGAGGAAGGACTGAAGGCTATGACTATTTAGAGGGGATAAATACCTTCACATATAACAAATTATCAACAGTGAAAAGGATGAAAGGGGTGGGGGTGGGCTAAGAGGAGGAAGGTTTGCAGCTATTGCCCCTGGGATATGCACTCTAGCTGACTGTAACAGATTTTAACAAGGCATAACAGTAGATGTGAAATTGTTAAATCTCGCCGTTTATTCTCACTGATGGGTTCGGAGCCGATCCTTGGCTCTGACACGGCCAATAGCAAGCTCAAGGTTTGCCAGTAGCATGAGACCAAGCGCCTTATCCCACAATGCACTGCTGGAATTACCTCAGATCTTGTTTGCCGCGGCAAGAGAGATCTCGGTGTTACAGGTAGCTCTGACCATTTTAGAAACAAATTAACAGCAAGTCTATAAAAAAGTTTTTCTTTTTTGTTTAATATATATATATAGTGTGTTAGTACTATTATATTTACTCTCTAGATAGTAGAAATAGTTTAAAAGTTAGGGCCTTGTTGGCTTCTTAGTTTGTGTGGGCCTTAAGCCCCTTTTCTCCACTATTAATCCTTATAGTCAGGCTTTTCTGTGGGCCTCTTAGCCCTATATTTTTGTTCTCTCTCTCTCTCTCTCTATATATATATATATATATATATATATATATATATATATATGTAGAGTTAGTGCCCGGTTTGGGCTTAGTTGTTGTGGATCTGGATGATAGGGAGAAATCACATCCCAAATCGGGATTCAAAAAATGCCCAGATTGTGGGCAGAAAATGTCTGTTACTGATGGACACATTCAATGTGTCTACTGTCTGGGGGCTAAACACCACCAAAACACCTTTAGCATTTGCCACTCCTTTTCTTCAAGAGTTCTCTTGGAGAGAAGGAGGAAACTTATAGACAGGGGATTGCTACAGCAATCTTTTTCGGAAGTCTTGAGTAGCCATGAGGGTGCTAGTACATCATCCAAATCCTCAAAATCCAAGTCTTCAGGTAAGGTCTCAAAAAAGGCTAAGATTTCAGAAGGAGGGTCATCGGTTCCATAATCATCGTGTACCTTTGATTCGGAGCCAGCTGTCAGTATTGGAGCCGGTCTCTGAAGTTCCTTCTTCACCTCTGCTCCTGTCAGCACCTTCGGTGCATTCAGCCAAGTCTTCAGTCAACCTGTCAGATTTGGACATGGATTGACTAGTGCAGAAGCTTTTACAGGCACCAGGACTTGCCAAATTGTTGTCGGCCCCGACCAGCTCGTCGGTACCGAAGACCATGGAACCGGACTTGTCTACTCCTCCTCTGAGCCGTACTGGACTCTCGGAGCCAAAGTAAATTGAACCAATGGTGGTTGAACCCTTGGAGCCGATACCCGCACTGGTGTTATCGGCTCCATCTACTCGGATGTCCTCAGCACCGACCGAGGACTCTAGGAGCCTACGCTCTCCAGTCGGGTCCGGGGAGGATAGTTGCACCGACTTGTCGGTGCTGACTCTTCCTCTTGGGGCTTCGGCACAGATGAGTTGGCTCCTACCTTGGGCTTGGAGCCCAGGGTTTCGGTGCGGGAGGATCGGACTGTACTCTCGGGTCCGTCCACTCCTTCTCGTCGGAGCCATGGTGCCTTTGATGCTATGAGGAGAGTTTTGTCTCCAAAGACAACGTCAGCATCTGTTCAGCTTTCCCTCTCCCCTCAAGCTTTTGTGCCTGCTTCTTCTTCTACCGATCTCTCTAAGCATAGAGACCCCGAGCCTCAAGTACCCCCACAGGGCGTCCCCTGCTGTTCTGAGACCTCCCCAGATCCCCCCACTGAGGAGGTGCCCAGGAAGAGACTGTGCAAGAGGAGGCAATTAGACTCCCCACAGAAGTCTTTGACATCTGACACGGACTTAGATAAGTCACAAGGGTCCCCTCAATCCCCTCTGAGGACATCTCCTTTGCAGAGATACTAGAGATCCTTAGTCAGAGGGGCAATTGGCAGTCCAACACCCCTACTGAGGATGTGTTTGTGCTCTTGAAGGCTTTTGGGTCTCAACTTTCCACTTTTTGGGTGTCTCCGCCTTACGACGAGCTCATGGAACTTATCTCTCGTAAGGTGTGGGAGTCACCGGAGGTCATGGAACCTGTCCCTCGTAGACCCAATAAATTCATATCTGCCCCAGTGGACAAGACATTTTTGACAAAAGGAGTGCCTGTTGATGCCATGGTGGTAGCTGCAGCCACCAAAAAGGAAGTGTCTGAGACATCCACTTCTATCCATCCCCCTAACAGAGATTCTAGGGTTTTGGATAGATATGTGAAGCACATGTTTAGTTCAGCGACTTTTTCTCTGCGATCACTGAACTACTTAACCCATTTTACAAGACTACAGAGAGATCTCCTGAAAGGGCTAGGAGATACTCTCCAGGGTATGGTAGCTGCAGGAGTGGCCAACAAAGTCAACGCCCACCTCGCTACCCTAAACTCAGTAGTGAACTCATCCATGCGTCTCATATCATATGCAGCTGATGGTTCAAGTAGAGCCACTAGTTTGGGCATTGCTCTTCGAAGACAAGCCTTTGCAGAACCCTTTAAGTCTTCCTTTATTAATACCCCATTCGATGGCTCATCACTGTTTGGGCCCAAAGTAAAGGAAACTTTAACCAGGTGTGAGCAGGAAGGCAAGACCTTATCTGTCGTTGGGGTCCATTTTTCCAACCCCACTCAGCCCTACCCCAAGGGCCCGGGGGGGGGGATGTGGTTCCAAAAAACTCAGGCAGCCTTTCAGGACACATGTGGAGAAACCCCCTCTAGAGGCAAATGAGGGGGTTATAAAGGAAGACGCGGCCCCCGTGGTAGAGGGGGTCTGCAGCAACAGGGTGACAGGGGTCAGTTCTCTGGTCAGTCCTACCAGCGCCCCTGAAAGGGGGCCCAACTGTTCGGCTCTGGAGGCAGTCGGGGGTCGCTTGTCTTTGTACCCAGAAGCCTGGCTAAACATAACATCGGATACTTTCCAGAGGATATTTCCTACCGTTCTTCACCCCTCCCATTCCTATAAAGAAAATCCCAGATGTTTCACCCAATCTCAGGGAACAAGCAATCGTAGAGGTCCGCAGATTGCTAGAAAAAAGAGTTATCCAACCAGTCCCAGCAGAACAAGTTGGATTCGGAACTTACTCAAGATTCTTTTTGGTACCAAAGAAAACAGGGGACTGGAGACCTATTTTGAACCTCAACAGACTCAACCAGTTCATAAAGAAAGAGAAGTTCCAAATGGTCACCCTTCAGTCCATTCTTCCCTTCTTAGGGAAAGGCAATTGGATGTGCTCCATAGATCTCAAGGATGCGTACTATCACATAAAGATGAGCAGATGCTCCAGAGATCATCTGCGCTTCCGGCTGGGAGCCAGTCATTACCAGTTTTGAACCCTGCCCTTTGGTCTCACTACAGCCCCCAGAGTGTTCACCAAATGCTTGGCAGTGGTCACGGCTCACCTGAGGCGTCTAGGATTCCAGGTGTTTCCATACCTAGACGATTGGCTCCTCACTGCTACCACCAGGCATCAATTGACCCAGGCAACACAATACACTCTGACACTCTGCCATCAATTAGGCATTACAATCAACTTCAAAAAGTTATTTATTGCCATCTCAGCATACCGTTTTTATAGGAGCAGAGTTGGATACCTCAACTACCACTCTACATCTCCCTATCAAAAAAGTCTCTCTTCTCCACCAAAATGTCAGTTCACTGGTGTCGAAGAACAAAGCCACAGCAGCAGAGGTACTGAAAGTACTAGGTTTGATGGCAGCAGCAATCCTGGCTATACCACTCGCAAGGATGCATATGCAAATTCTTCAATGGCTCCTCTTCGCTCAGTGGTCTTACCAGAAATTACCAATGCACCACATGATTCTTATCATGGATTCTTGCAGGAGAGACCTTCGGTGGTGGTTGACGTCTCTTCATGTCACAATCGGAAGATCCTTTGTTCTCCCCCCCAGTAGCCACTGTGACCACGGACGCTTCCCTGATAGGGTGGGGGGACATTTTCAGGGAAAGACTGCCCAAGGCACATGGACAGATCAAGAATGACATCTGCACATCAGTGTTCTAAAGTTGAGAGCGGTACTTCTGGCGTTGCAGTACTTTCAGGACTCTCTCCCTCCAGAGACTATTGCACTTCAGACCGACAACATGTCAGTAGTCTGGTACGTGAACAAGCAGGGTGGAACCAAGTCCTACCCCCTTTGTCGAAAAGTCCTCAGGGTCTGGCAGTGGGCTGTGTCATCCCAGCATTTTCTGTTAGCAATGCACATCCCTGGGAAATCCAACGTGATAGCGGACAAGCTAAGCAGGGAAATATTACTCTCTCATGAGTGGTCTCTCAAACAACAGGTTGCGGAGTTGATTTTCCGCAAATGGGGCCAGCCTTGCTGCGACCTTTTTGCCAGCCACATCAATTCAAAATGCAGAAGCTACTTTGCCGTAATACCATCTCCCGGTCATCCCCCGAGAGACGCACTTTTACACGATTGGCCCCCGGGTTTCCTTTATGCATTTCCACCCTTTCCATTAATACCCAGATTTTTACAGAAAGTAAAATCACTGGGAAGGACTGTTATAGCCCCCTACTGGCCTCGACAGATTTGGTTTCCGTTTCTCCACCATCATCTATTGGAAGATCCATGGATCCTGGACCCAGTTCCGGAATCCACTTCCCCTAATTGCCAGGCTTCATTCAATTTCAGAAGATACAAGACAGATTATTTTGTCTTCTCACAAGCCATCTACTAGGAAATTATATGGCAGTAAATGGAAAAGGTTCTCAATTTGGGCCAACGCACATAATATTGACCCTTTCCAAGCTCCGGTATCTTCGATCTTAGAATTTCTAACAAAGATTTTTAAGGAAGGGGCAGCAGCTGCTACAGTTCGAGTTCAGTTAGCTGCTATCTCAAATTTTCACCTTGGTCTTGGTGACTCAAATATTATGAGCCATAAATTATCTAAAACCTTCCTTAAAGGCTTTCCTCATATGAGAAATCCGATCAAAATTCCCTTTTCTCCCTGGGATTTAAACCTTATGCTGTCTCAAATTATTCTTCCCCCTTTTGAACCAGCATCTTCTTGTGATTTAAAATTTTTATCTTGGAAAACAATATTTCTTGTGGCCATTACGTCTGCCCGCAGAGTGTCAGAACTTCAAGCATTATCTATGAGATCACCCTACATGATCTTCCATCCTGATAGAGTATCTCTTAGAGCAAACCCCCTCATTTTTACCTAAAGTCTGTTCTGAGTCAAATATCAAGCAGGTCATTGAACTGCCAGTCTTTTTCCCCAACCATTCAAGCAAATTGGAATATATGCTGCACAAACTTGATGTTCACAGACAGCTCAGATTTTATCTTGACAGAACTAGGGATATTAGGAAATCAGACCAACTTTTTGTATCCTTCTCAGAAGCAAGAAAAGGCAATCCAGTAGCTAAAACAACTTTATCTAAATGGTTATCTGATTGTATATCCTTTGTTTTTGAGAATATGAGCATGCCTTTAACACACAAACCAAAAGCTCATTCTACCAGAGCTGTCTCTACCTCTTCTGCTTTTCAAGCTAAATTGCCCCTTGACAATATTTGCGCTGCAGCCACTTGGTCTAAGCCTCATACCTTTATCACACATTACAAAGTAGATAGGGCTTCAAGGGACAGGTCTTCCTTTGGTTCTACGGTACTGAAGAACATACTCCCATGAGCCACCCAAGGTTAAGGGTGCTAGAGACGCTACCCATCAGTGAGAATAAACGGTGAGATTTAACAACTTCACATATAGAAGTTATGTACTTACCATAACGTTCCATGTGAGTTGTTTATCTCACCTTCATTCTCACATCCCTCGCTCCTTCCCCCTCCTGGCTGACTGTTGACTTAGAGGCTAGTACCATCTCCCTTTGGGAAGTGTTCTTTGTATATATATATATATATATATATATATATATATATATACATAAGAGGGTATGTATATGTTGTATATATGTATATATATGTATATACTGTTATTCGCAGCAAACAAGATCTCAGGTAATTCCAGCAGTGCATTGTGGGATAAGGGGCTTGGTCTCGAGCTACTGGCAAACCTTGAGCTTGCTATCGGCCATGTCGGAGCCGATGATTGGCTCCGAACCCATCAGTGAGAATAAAGGCGAGATGAACAACTCACATGGAATGTTATGGTAAGTACATAACTTCTATTTACAAAAGCTGGCATCTACACTACACAGGCGGCAACAACAAGGTTCCTGGAGTTTGGATTTCCTGGTTGAGTCTGGATGGTCCATCTGGTTACATTGGGATTTATGCCAAGCTTTGAGAGTTTATTCATAATACCTGGGTGGGAAATTGTGCCATATGCCTTGGCCAGGTCGATGTAGGTGGTTTGTACTGTTTTACCGTCATCCATAGCCTTAGTGACTTTCTCAATGAAATCCACCTGATTTAGTAAGTATGACCTGAACTTGAGAAAGCCAGATTGGGTCAGGGCCCCTGTTTGTAGGTTTTCTATGTCATTATTTATAGAGTCCATGATTATTCTTTCCAAGGCCTTACATACAAGACTAGTCAATTTGCAATGGTGCTGGACAGGTTGACAGACCTACCAGTGAGGACCTCAAACTGGGGGGGGGGGGGTGCAGCACTCTCCCATGTTTGTGAGTACTAGCTCTAGGATATTTGTTCCCCTAGTGGGAGTGCAGACTAGCTGCTCTGGGGCATTTGAATTTACAAAGTCAAGAAATCTTTAGGCCTGCATGTTAATGTTCATGTATGCCTCGTAATTAGTGGAGGGGTAGTTAGAATCACCCATGAGTATGGAATTTTGTGTTAGGTAGTGAGTGATTGCAATAACTTCAGGTATGATATATGGGTTTACTAGTTTATGGTGGGGGACCTGTTGCTATCAAGAGTATGGTAATGGATTTTTCCCATGGTTAGTTGGACATGGAGTAGCTCAAGCATGTCATATTATTTTATTTATTTTTATTTTTATTTATTTTACATTTGTTGACCGGGATAGTCCGACTGGATACATGTCCATTTTCAGCGGAGTCCCGGGGAGAAAAGCTCCAAACAAGGTTAATCAAAGTAAGTAGGCAAGACATATCACATTGTGTTCATAGTAAGCAGATAATCACAATAGAAGATACAAAATGATTACATTACATTACATTCAGGTTCATTCACACTTAGTTGAATAGACAGAAATTGCCTAGTTGTAGGAATTACTCGTGTGAAAAGTTAGTCAGGGTTAGTACATGGACAGAGCCAATGTGATTTATAGTGGATTTTTAGTTCTTTTTTGAATAGCTAGTGATTGTAAGGACGTAGTTTCTGGGGGAAGAGAATTCCATACCCAGTAATATTAGAGTAGAGTGAATCCCCACCTAGGTTATGGGACTTGCAGGTTTGTATTAAGAGTTTGTTAGATGAGCGAAGAGAGCTTAGGTTGGAGTAAGGCGTTAGGACGTTGTTTAGTGCAGGGGTGTTATCTGGATGTTTCAGGATTTTGAATGCTTCAATGAGTTGGTATTTCAGTAGAAGATTAGGGAGTTCTGGCCAGTCAAGTTTTTTCAGGCTGATGCAGTGATGTGTTCTATAAGGTAGGGCAGTGATGAATCTAGCAATGTGATTATAAGAAGTGGAAAGACGATTGAGGTCAGACTTGTTGAGGTTTGTAAGGATCGGGGAGGCATATAGTAGGGTGGATAGGAGGTGTGAGCGGTAGCTAAACTAACCTAGCTGGAGTTAGGAAGGTTTTTAACCTGTATAAGGAACCAAGTTTTTTGTTAACCATTTTAATAGTTTGGTTGATGTGGATGTCAAACCGTAGTTTATTGTCAACAATTACTCCTAATAGTTTAGCGTTGGTAGTAGGGGAGATAATGGTACCATTGTTAGATTGTATAGTAAAGTGTGTGAAAGGTATTGGGTTGGATGGGTGGAAAAGGAGAAGTTGGGTTTTTTTTGGGTTTAAGATGAGTTGATGGTTAGTTAGCCAATTTTCAACTTTGGTGATTTGACCACCTTGAGGTGTGCTTATACTTTATGTCAATAGATACACCTACGCTTTTTGGTCTTTCATGCTCATTGGGTGGTTGGAATATATGAAAGGCATTGTAGCCATGCACAGCTAGAGTGCTTTCCATGTCTTTGAACCATGTTTCAGTAACTATACAAATGTTAGCATTCAGTTTCTTGTTGAGACTCCTAGTATTAAGCTCTAACACCTTTAGCTTGTCTCGAGTAGCTTTTGTTATGCTGATAGGTTTGTCTTTTTGGCAATGCCTAAACAAGGCACTAAAGGGTGGATAATGTTTTGGCCAATATCCAAAAGCCTAGGGGTGACAGGTGAAGACCATCCCTGACAAAGCTGTATGGCCTGTCAATCATGTCCTTCCAGAATGACAATTATTGAACCCCTTTGGAATGACATCACTAGCTAAGATAATTTTTAAATTCAATCATTTTCTACTGATATTGTGGCATCATCCTTGGAGAAGGTAGACTGCTACTCAATGCTAGGTTCATACCTGTCTTTAACACATATTCTAAGAGCTCAATAATGTCTCTCTTCATATAGTCAAAGGAGGTATGTCTTGTGTCTTTCACACCCACATGAACTATGACTGAGTCATATTGGTACATAGGGGTAAGCAACCTGAGTGGTGAATCCTGGGCCCTGATAGGCAACTAACTGTAATCTTCTCCTTGTCCAGCCTGGTAAGAGGGACATCAGTGGGTCTCACAATGGAGTCTGCTGTAATCAGAATATTGGGTTGCAGAGTGGTTTGCATTATGGTCTGGTAGTTGAGACACAGTGAGGTGTGGCTTTATGCATTTTGATGGGAATTGTCTTGTTTGTGTGCATGCAGAGTTTCTGAGGACTGGCCTGAGAAACCTTTCAGGTTTTGGTAAGTTACTTGTGAACACCTCCACATGTCCACATATGTGAGTCTATATGCGTGGTCCTTTGTGGGTGCAATGTGTGAGATGTGTCTGTTTGTGTGTCACTGACAACCTGTTTTTTGTGTCTGTATGTGAGAGTCTGGCCTTCAGTGTCAATGTGTAACTACACCTTCAACATACTTTATTTGTCTGCTTGAGAATTAAGTGGTTGTCAGTGTACATAAGGCAACTGTACATTGCCTTAGGATGTCCATGTCCATAAAGGTGGATGCAGAGATAGGAAAGTGTCCATTCATGGTTGCAGGTCCTAATGTGTACGTGAAAGGATAGGAGTGGAGGATGTTTGTAACCGGACAAGGGAAGGGTGCTTACTTGGTGCACTATGTAGCTAACCTAAAAAGTGATGCTGCTAAGCACCCAAACCAGTTGCTCTCTGAGCAGCAATAGTCCTGGGTGCTAAACAGTTCAAACTAAATGCATAAATGGTGCTTACCATGCAAAGTAGTTGCCTCATGAATAATGCAGGACTGAGGTAAAGTTCTAAGGTGTTTTTATAGGAAAATTTCACCTTCTGGTGATTACGTGTATACAAGGCACCAGTAACTTCCACTGTGTGAAGAATAGTGTGAAGAGCAGTTTCTTGCAAATGTGAGGCTTACATATGATCATAAAAAAGCAAGTTTTACCCTGACTATGCCCTAAGGCCAATCAGGTAAGCACACAATGAGCTTTCCACCAGCAGTTCCCAGCTCATATAGGTGAAATCAGCCCTGTCCTACTACAAGAGTGCAGACTTTGACCCTCTTAATTTAAAATGACTGGTTCTGAGCCCAGGTGTTATGGAATCCCAAACAGATGCCTATTACTAAGAAACACTAGATACAAAGTATTTCAGTGCAGAGCAGCAACCCTTACAGTAGTTTGAAAATGCAACTTTAAACTTTAAAGAAGTGCAAACAACAATAAATAGCACAGTAAAATTTCACAATATAATGAAAATAGGCAATGTTTACAGATATTTCCATCTGTACATGGCACTGGCACAGTTAGTAGCTCTGTGGACATGTGCCAAATTTTTGCCAGTACTGGAAATTCAGACAACTGATTACTGAGTCCTCTGGCCAATAAAATGACTACACTTAGAGACATTTTATGTGTTTCACAATTCAGATAAACCAGGTAAACACATACTGCCACTAAATGAATAATCCCAGTTCTCCTAAGGTAAAAGCACAGTAAAAGGGTGTCTGAAGTGAAATGCAATAATAGCAATATATTTTAATTTTAAACAGCTTATAAAAGTGTGATTATTTAATAAAAGTACTTTGTTTTGTGGAAATGAGCCAAAGGTACTAAAAACAAGGTAAGCTGATTAATAAGCCCTCCAGCCAATAAAACAGTTACACACAGGAATCTCTAGTGTGTTTCCCCAACCTATACAGACTAGGCTACCACCCACTGCCACAAGATGAAAAATCCACTGTACTGTTGATGTAAAAAGAACTTGCTAGAGTGTAAAAATACACTACATTATCCAGCAGCTAGCAAATAACGAATTCAGAGCAAGAAAATCAGTCGAATAGACAATGAGAGGCAAAATGCCATTTTTTCAAAAATCACAAGTACAGGCAAATGAATAAATAAGTCAATATATGAACATCAGTGTAGAAAGGGAAGAGCTTATAAGCTCAATTCACAGTAAGCGTGAGCAACCTAAAATCACCAAGTTTAAAAAGCAGATTAAAGAGTGCGAAGGTGGGTGGGAAAATAACCAGCTGGGAGTCTTACCAGAAGAGACAATGAGACAATGACACAGGTATTTTCTTTATATTTAAGTGTCATTCACGAAACAGATTAGCCAATGAAATAAACATGTGAAATATGCAGCCCACACAATTTAAGTGTGTTATCTGTCACACAGAAGAAAAATACCAGTGTGATGATGTGAGGTATTGCCAGCAATGCCAGGAGAAGTAGGGCAGTGGATGTGTAACATATGCCAGCACAGCTAGCTGGAATTTTGTAAAGAATTATACGTAATTTGTATATCAAACTTATTTGTACAGATGCTTGTGTTGAAAAATGCATTTGTAAAGTGGCTTGTGTTAAAAATGTGCCAACAGTGTGCCCTGAAGGACAGAAAAAGAAATATACATGCATTATTGTAATTGTTTAAAGGTATATGTTTTAACAGAGGATACTGGAAGAGAAGATGTTAATCTCAATCAAATAACTTTGAAAATAGTTTGAAATTAAATTACCTGGCTTAGGCCATACAGATTGTATCTTACAGTTATCAATGCAGCCAGACACAAAAGGTCTGTACTAGGAAGCTTTCTGCATTGTCTTTGGGGTGAACTAATTGCTACTCTGGAAGGGTGGAGGTTTGAAATTGTTTTATGACTTCCAGGAGCTGCAGCAGATCTTAGCAAGGCTCCCTGTGTGTGTGTATTATTGACACATATGTGCTAAATCCTGACAGCTTCTAGCCAGGGGGGAGGGTAGCATGAAAACTAGAAGTCAGATGACCAGATGTATGTGATGTCATTTTGTAATCCATCACTAAAATGATATTTTAATATTAGGTGAGACTACAGTCTCATGGCAGTCTTTTTTTTTGGAACCTGACTAGGAAGGACCCCTCATCTACTTCATCTTGCCTTGCTCTAGTACGTGACCAGGGAATAGTAATTTTGTGGATCAGTCAGGAAAATATAGTGAGATTAGTTAAGTACTGTTTTTCTGTATCTGTGTGAATCTATTTGTCTGTGTTATTTTAGTATTTCCTGTGATTGAAACTCTATTTTTTATTGTAAATAGATATTTAGTATTTTCATGTTCTTTTATTATTTATTATTAAATATATTTAAACTTTTCATTGTGGCTTGTCCTTTAGAGAATATTTTAACCTTTGAGAGTGCTCATATCTATTTGGTGACTCTGTGGGCACTCCTTAAAGCCTTACTGCTGTTGGTCAAACTACTATTTGTATTAATATTAATTGGGTACCCTTGCAAAAGCCTTAGAATAGCTGCCTTTGGAGTGTCTGGTGGCAGTGTAACTACCTTATAGTCTGGGCAGAAGGGGGCATAGCTAGTAAATCTGTGCCAACCTTTCCCAGGTGTGTGTGTGTGTGTGTGTGTGTGTGTGTGTGTGTGTGTGTGTGTGTGTGTGTGTGTGTGTGTGTGTGTGTCTGCTGTTTGGAGGAGGGACACACAGCACTGGTTTCACAGAGAGGGTACGGGAGAACATGGTTTGGACACTAAGCTGAGGTCTCAACCCTGTAGCTGTGCCAGTGGGGAGTCTTACTGGGGACCTGGAGGAAGACATATAGAGAAATCCAGACCCCAGACTGAGTGTGTTTCCTGTGTGCTCTTAAGGGAAATTGTGTTTGATGCAGAGAGCTGCATCTGGAAATACTGGATGTATCCATGTTTTGCTGCAAGTGAACGTCCCTCTCCAGTGCCAGTGGTGAGGATTCAGGCTCCTTGATTACTGGCCCAGAGTAGGGACGTCACAACCAGGCCTAGTAAATTTTTTAAAACAAGAAAAAAATGGAGCAGTTAAAACAAAACAGCTCTGACTTGTAAATATGTATGTAGTACTGCTAGAGTATTGGTGGTGCTGCAGTAGCGTTGTCGCCTCACAGTAAGATGCTGTCCGGTTCGATTCTTTTATTTTTTATTTTTTTATTTTTATTTAACATTTGTTGACCGGGAAAGTCCGACTAAGTTCCACAGATCCTGTTTTCACCAGAGGCCCGGGGAGAAATGCTCCAGAAGAGTCTCAGCTAGAGCGTCTTCTTGTGTGGAGACATGCGTGAATGGGCATACCTTCGTTGAAGGTTGTGCATCAGGGCTGGCAACATGGCACGTAAAACTCTTCTGCCAATCATTAGCGGACCGGAGTTCCACTGTGGCGACCGCTAACCGGGAAAAGCCGAAAGACACAACAACAACTGCTAGAGTATTTTTTATTTTTATTTATTTTCATTTGTTAACTGGGATAATCCAACAGAGCTAAAGCTGCCTTTACATGGAGTCCTGCGGGCAAAAAACTCTACAGATCCAGTAGCATGAAGAACAGATAATAAATAGCAGTACCATAAAATATGTTTTCTTGTATGTTTATAATGCTAAGCAAAAAATAATGTTTTTACAGATTGCAAGTAAATATAAACACATAAAATAATATACATACATATTTAATTTAATATGTTTTGTACATTAATTATGTACATAAAATTCATACAAGACTTGTGTTTACTGTGCAGTATCATGGGAGTGAGTAGTAATCAGAATATCCCTTGATATAAGAAGGTGGGGACTAGGAGGATAGTAAAAATAGTGGGTGAAATTGGAACAAGCTAAGAGACAGACTAATTTTGATAAAAAATGGTTAGGAGTAGAGTTACACAAAGAACATGTGATTATACATTGCTGCTAACTGTTGCAGAGGGGAAGAAAACATTAATTAATATTTTTATTTTATACAATGAGTAGGTGGGTATTTTGTCTTTAACAACTGTGCGTTGCTATGTATTGCTGCAAACACATAACACAGTATGCAAGAACTAGTGAGGTACCCTTTTAAGTAAGCTTGCTAAAGATATATATATATATATATATATATATATATATATATATATATATATATATATATATATATATATATGTATGTATGTGTATATGTATATATATATATATATGTATGTATATATATATATATATATATATATATATGTATATATACATATATATATATATATATATATATATATATATATTTATATATATATATATGTATGTATATATATATATATATATATATATATATATATATATATATATAGTTGCACTAGTCTTTGGGTTATTTTCTGTACATTTAGTGGGCACTATGTAGACATTATATTAAAGTCACACAAGAAAGCCATGGTGGGTGCATTTAAACTGTGTACTGACATGATACAGAACTGTACTGCGGTGGTGGTGCTGCGGTAGCATCGTCGCCTCACAGTTAGATGTCCCATTCGATTCTCAGTTAGAGCGTCTTCTTTGTGGTGACATGCGTGAATGGGCATTCCTTCGTTGAAGGTTGTGCGTCAGGCCCGGCAAGTCGGCACGTAAAAATCTACTGCCAATCATTAGCGGACCAGAGTTCCACTGTGGTGACCCCCTAACTGGGAAAAGCTGAAAGACACAACAACTGACATGATACAGAACTGGTGAAGATAAGAGATCATGTGGCACTCAGCATGCACTCTATGTTCAATCCAGGTCACACTTTTGCCTTCCTTGTTTATATAGGAGGCAGGTGGACACAAATGCTCATGGCTGACAATTATTTGAAAATTATTAACAAAAAGAGAGGCAAAACATGGTAAGCCTTTAACGAAAACCTTGCTGTAATCACCCCTGTATAGCACTTACCTTTTTTCTAAGAAAGCAATTGAGATTATCAACTAACTTGACCAAATCACTTTTTTTAAAAGAAAAGTAAATATCTGTCACAATCCAAAAATCTTGTGGAAAGAAATAAAGCAACTAACTAGACAAGTTGCAAAAACCTCTCCCTCTACCAGTAATAGTAATCGCTCAGTGGAATATAAATACTTCATCATCTCATCCATAGAAGCCATCACCAACACTTTTCATACCTCAAACTCCAACATCCCAGCTTTTCAAAGTAACCAACAACTATAACCGTACCCCTTAGCTGAATACTTTGTCATATTCTACATCTCTGAGGTATGCATTAAGGAATCTAAAACTCTTATACAAAACTTGAAACCCACCACTTCAAAATGCAGTTCACTCAACCCTACCATCTTCAGAAAAATCAAATAAAATTGCCAAGCCTCTAGCAACATAGTGTACCCTGCTTGATACCTCTGCCCAAGGTAACACCACTCCAAATCCATAAGGACTATTAAGCTATTTGTACTCTATGTCCTCTTGCTAAATTATTTGCAAAATTCTTTACAAAGAATTGCTTAAGCATATCAGTAGCTATGGGCTTCCCTGTGATAGGCTGAATGGTTTCAGAAATGCATTTACTACTACTACAGCTCTCCTCACAGCAACAGACTCATTCTGTAGTAACATAAATAATGGTCACATTGCAGATGGGTTATTTATAGACATGACTAAGGCCTTTGTAACTGTAAACCTTAAATTATGTCTGAGCAAATAAATAATATTTAACTTTGGTCAAAATACCATTAAATGGTTCCAAAATTATCAGCAAGATATATCAATTATACTCCAATTATCACTTGTCTTCTAGTGAAACCAGTAATACAGGAGTCCCTCAAGGCTCTGACTTATGACCTTTACTGCTTTCTTTACTCATTAATGATCACACTGGTGACCTTCTTCAGTTGGACCTATCATAACATGCAGACATCATATTACTGTTCCATGCAATTAAGTGTACCAGCTTTTTACAAGCTGAGCTACACCAGTCTTTTTCTGATCTCAGACAGGGTTATGAACAGAATTGTCTTCTGATAAACCATAAAAAATTGTATGCTTTTCTTCTTTTCCCACAAACTTCCTCACCTACCAGTCATCACCATAATAGATATTTCTTATGTGGCAGAGTCCTAAAACTTAGGTCCGGCCCTTTTAATAAAGTCCATTCACAACTAAACCTCTGATGTAAAGCCACCCATCAAATGCCTCCTGTTACCCACAAAGCCTTTGCCAAAGATGTCCTGCTTTCTAAGCTAGAATATGGTCTCCCTTTTACTCTTTTTTTTCACTGTGCCTATAACACACATAGACTGTGGATCACTGAGAATAAAATTGCCAGATTTGCACTACTGGCAGCCATTAAGTCACACCACTACAACCTCCTAAGGTCTAAAATGGCTCCCACTAACAGAAAGATCTACATATCTACTAGACTCTTTGCTTTCTAATATACTAAAAGGGGGTTATTGACCTCCATTAAAAATAAAACTCCTCATCTGGGAACAATCATATTCCTTAAAAAATAAGTAAGAAGATGTAATCTCCCTTACCCGCACCCCATTTAAAATAGACATTTACTTTTTTGTTTCCATTCTGCTTCATTATTTCCAGTTTCCCCAGTGCTCCTGTCCATTACTTTATGTGCCTCTCCTACTGCCACTACACAATCTCTATTCTTAGACTGGAGCTGGAGGGGCATCTTGAGGAGTTTGACATTGACTACTTCCACTGGAGGATTTTTTTCATTTATGATCTGCCCCTTGGTATCCCTCTTCCCCTCTGTTTGCCTGTTACATCAAAGGGTTTGCTCTTCTCTGTGGACCAAGTCTCTCCACAGGGAATGTCTAGATGAATTCCCCCCAGATGGGCATGCCCACCCCTCCCTGGCAGTGTCTCAGACACCTGAGCCACTAATCAAACCCTGGTCACCTGGGCTATAATTAAGGTTTTATCCCTCTAATCCATGGTGCTGGCCTAAAGCAGTCATTATTGAACAAGCCTTCTCCAGACTAGGTCCATCTTTATAGATTAAACTCCCAGCGGAAATAAAGTTTCTAAATTCTCTGTGAAGCAGCATGTAAATGTTTTTGTTTTAAATATAATAGGTAAAGGGAGAATTCATTAATGCAGTAACTTACCTTTGCTCTTCTCTAATCCATCAGTTTCACTATAAGCTGTTAACAAATATAGCCATGAGTTGTATATAAACTGCATATTAGTGTATGTATGTATATATATATATATATATATATATATATATATATATATATATATATATATATATATATGTAAATAGTGCACATATTTTATCATAATAATTGTATGCACAGTCTTTGTGTTAACAAAGTTTTGTGAAAACCTATACTCAGTCTTACTAGTGTGGAAAGGTGACTGCATCAATTGTATTGATTCCTTCTTTTAGTATTGATAGTCTCTTATGTTTTTCTATACGTGCCTTCAGCATAAACATACTTAATTGTCTGTATGCTGTACGCTTAAGCTATATAATCATTTTTTTCTTGCCACTTTGCCCAGGTTGGGGCTGAAAAGCATCATTGGACCAGCCTACCTGTCTGGTTACCTAATAGTAAATAAGTAATAAATAAATAGTCTTGTACTGCACATTTCTTCTATTTAACTTTAATATTTGCATATTAAAAATTTGGAATTCACAAACAGCAGCTGTAATATTAGCCTTTGCTTTTACTGCATGTCTTGAAATCATGCCATCTATGAGTTTTGGCTATTCTTCCATATCTTGTTGCTTTGCTGTTACATTGGCAGTTGATGTCACATCACGTTAAGCTATCTTAGTGGCTCCCTACTGAAATGTCGGCAATGCCAAGTGCCAAAAAGCTGGGAAAGAAGGCCAAAAACCCAGAGATAAGCAAATCTGGAAATTCTCTCTTCTCCTTAAAACATCTTTGGAGGGAGGGAAAGCCATCCATACTCCCCAGACATACATATACCATCTCAAGAGATTCCCATACCTTGGAGAAAAGGGAATATTCAGAGAAATGGCATCTCGGACCTACTATATACAAGTTTGATCTTTTGGCCATTCACTCTCCGCATTTCGTTCCTGGCATTTCAAACGATCACCTCTCTTTAACAGGTATCAGAGCCTTGAATGAAGCTGTCTAGTGTGGTACAGTGTCATACTCAGATCAACCTTACAAATCCAGTAATAGTCTATTTGGATTGCCACTACTCTGAAACAAAGTCCATCCTGTTTTGTATATGTGCCATTTATTGCATCTCTTTGTCCTCTTTGATCTCAGCAAAGATCTAGATATTGCAACTGATTTCACTGCTGCAGTTTCTGGAAGCTCTGAATCCTTAACAGTTGTATTTTACACAAACATTATTTGTCCAGAGCTCAGAAATAACAGTTTTGCTGTTTTATTGTAGCAGACTTGTTGTTTCTGCATTACTGATTCACCAGATGTCTTGCATATCTGGTATAAATTAAGTTTGAGGCCATTCTGAAGACACTGGTGATTTCATTTTAAGTCTTCTCTTCAAAAAACTAAAAAAAGTGATAGTCTAGCACACTTTATCAGAGTGTTACAATACTGTGGTAAAGTGGTAAAGCTCTGTAACAGTCTTGATTTACAGTAGCAGCAGATGTTCTCATGTCTTTTTTTTTTAACAAGTTGGATAATGACTTTTTCCACTGGATCATTGGACTGTAGATATCTCATACTGGTAGTGGTAAGGAAGCACTTCTATTCTCTCGAACATTTTTAAAGTTTTGACTCACAAAACGAGCACCATTGGCTACTGTATAAGGATATTTGGAATCCCTTGTCTGCAGAATATGGCTTGAAGACATGTTTGAATTATAATTTAATAATTTCTGGATGCTTTGAGTACTTATCTATGCCAGTTCAGATAATGTAAGTGTTTGAACTGAAATAAGACAGTAATAATTTTACTCTGTGACCTTCCTGGGAATCCCATGTGTTATCATCCCTTTTTTCACATTACTTTTGTGAAACATATTGTATACTTTACATTCTATTGAAAAATAAGAAGAATCTCGAGAGTTTTAGGTTGCCACGAGCTTAAGCAATGGCTGAGTTGGATCCGAGGGATCGGATCCGAACCCATCAGTTAAGGAAGAATGAAGGTGGATAACACAGGTGAAATATTATGTTGAGTACATAACTTCTTATTTTTCTACACACACACACACACACACACACACACACACACACACACACACACACACACTTGAGAAAATATCACTTCATGTTTACATCTCCCTGTAGTGAGTCTCATATGCTCCATAACCTTGTAATTTCTCATCCCAGCCTATGAGATTCATCTACAGTTGCATTGTTAGCTGTAATGCAGAGTCTTATCACAATCAACCATCTCTAAGTATAACCCTAACCCTATGTATAACTTTAACCACAAACCTGGCATTTGAGACTGTAGCTATGTATAGTTCTGGATCTTGGGTATACTTTGAGTATGAAGGTTGAATTGAATTAGACCTAAGATGAAGTGTGAGTGAATGTTCTGGCCAAGTTTATGTGTATACCTAACTCATTTCACCTAATAGTAACCCCCAAAGTCATATGCCAAAAATTGCGTATCGGGCTGATTTTGGAGCTCTGAATTCTGAAGGACGTACTGTTCTCAAGAAGGCAGTGTTCACAAAGTTGCAAGTTTATTTTAGGCATAATTCCATTCAGCGTTTTAACCCTATTCCTTAGATTATTGCTGCGATTAAGACTGAGGTTAGGTTAATGGTTATTACTTTAATGGAGGCTTTGACATCATAAATTCTAAGGGCAGCTTAGTTTTGTGCATGCAGTACGAATGAACTTGAAAATTAATTTCAGGCATATTCCCTAGACTATCCTGGCCTTTTAAAATTGACATGTACATGTAATGTTACAGTTATGGTTCTTGCTTGGGGATTCAAGTTATAAATTTTGAGGACTGAGTTATGCTTAATGAGATAATGAGAGTAAAACTACAGACTTATATTCTGAAAGAAGATGCTGATCCTGTCCCTAAAAAAATAAAATTGCAACTTTACACATATCCCTAATCAGCAGCCAAACTATAGCTCTCAAGGTTGTAGGCCTGCATTTAGGTTTACTTTTGCAGCTGTGACAGGGGATCAGGAGAGCCTGCTTACAATGAATTATAAAGGCTGGGTTAGTTTTAAGGAGGCAGTATTACTGAAGATGTGGGCTTATTTCAAACATATTCTTAATGAATATCTCAAGCATAGCCCTCAAACATGTGGTTGGAGTTATGACAAGGGCTAGAATTAGACATGTAGTTATTTCACATCACATAGCAGCCACACAATCTCTCAGGAGGATGACTTATTTGAAGTTCCTTACAAAAGAGTAGTATTTTTATTGCCCTCTCAACCACTGCACTAATATGTGGATAAAGTTTTGCCTGACTGCTTTTTTCAGGGAAAATTTACAGATCACTGGAATTGATACAGATGACAATAAGTTCCATCATTATGGGTCTGAATTAGAAAACTTCTGTCCAGGATGCTTAAACCTCTGGTTAGGAATTACTATAACCATAACAGCTATAATTAAATGCAATGAGGGTAATGCTGCTCAGTGCTAGAAGTCTAAATCTCAAGATGCACTCACTTGAACCACTCCTCAAAATGGACAACATCAACATTTGTGCTGTAATGGAGACCTGGTTTAAAGCTGCAGACAGCACCCCTGTGCTACCAGGCTATAACCCATTCCACACCTTTCGGCCCTGAAACATGGACTGAAGTTCAAAAGGAGGTGGTGTCTCCATATTCATAAAGGATATGCACACCACCAGACTAGTAGCCCAGCATAACGCATCTGAGATACATCAGGTACAACTAACATTGGGTAAGATGGCAATCCAGGTCATAGCCTGCTATAGGTCCCCAACCATGTCCCTAGACTCTCACTCCATGTTCCTAAGCACCCTGGAATCTATCAAGGTCCAACCCAACACTCTCATACTAGGAGACTTTAACAACCCCTCCATCTACTGGAAAAACTGCTCAAGCAGCAATACACTGGCCAAACACTTCCTGGAATTCATCGCTTCCAGTGTCCTGGACCAGCTCATTCTGACCCCCACTAGAGGAAGCAATATCCTTGACTTGGTTATTACTAACATGGGTGACCCTTGCTCTACACCTATAGTCAGTCCCTCTCTGGTCAGATCGAACCATAAACTAATCATCATGGAAATCCACATCTCACCCACACCCCCCGCAAAGGTAACCACCTTGAAAAACTTCTCCAAAGCTGACTTTGGGCTCCTAAAAACAGATGTGGCTAACTTCAGGGCACACATGCCAATGGAAAATAGCTGCATGACTGCCAAATCATACACCAATGCACTGTATGAACATGTACATAAATGCATGGAATTGCCATACCCAACAGAACCAAGACGCTGTCCTCCAAAAAAAGGAAGCCAATCTGGTGGTCCCCTGCCATTAGTAAACTCTACAACAGAAGGAAGAAACTGTTGAAGAAAAAGCTGTAGTCTCAAGACTGAAAAAACTCCCTTATTAGGCTCAACAAAAAGTTGAGATCCCTCATCAAATTCTCCAAAGCCAGCTATGAAGGCAGAATTGCAGCAGACACTAAAAACAATCAAAGCCTTCTATAGTTATATCAAGAACCTCCATGGCAATACCCAGATTTGCTCTGAGTTACTGCACAATGGTACCTCCTATACTGAGCCAACATATATTGCTAACACACTGGCCGACAGATTCAGTGCAAACTTTACCCCTCCCCTCCAAAGGACCAATCACAATACCAGAAGAATGCGAGGCACCCAGCATTACTGCAACACAGGTTAAAACTGCATTGTCCAAAGCCAAGAATACTGCTTCCATGGGACCCGATAATATCCCTGGCTGTGTTCTGTATGAACTACAAAGCGTGCTGGCACCACATCTGTATGCCCTGTTCAGTCACAGCCTCACCTCAAGCTTTGTCCCTACTGAATGGCGCACTGCTACAGTCATCCCTCTAAAGAAAGAGGGAGCGACTACAGACCCTGGAAATTATTGCCCATTGCCCCATTAGCCTGATGAGTCTGATATGTAAAGTTATGGAGTGCATCATCATGGACCTGATTAACAAAGATATAGGAAATCTCCAAACTCTAGACCCCACGCAATTTGGCTTTGTGAAAGGGAGATCATGCCTGTTCAACCTGGTTGACTTGTTTGAGTCAGTCACCAGAGCTGTGGATGAAGGTAAGGCAGTGCATACAGCCTACCTCGATATGGCCAAGGCCTTTCATACCATTCCTCACTCAGGAATTATTGATAAACTCACCAAACTAGGCATCAATCCCTATATCACTAGGTGGGTTGCAAATTGGCTCACAGATAGAACACATAGTGTGAAAGTAGCAGACGCCAAGTCAGACTGACGACCAGTCATGAGTGGAGTCCCACATGGATCAGTCCTGGGTCCTCTCCTGTTGGGCATTTACTTCTCAGAAGTCCAGGCCAACACAAAGGGACTCTGACTGACCAAGTTTGCAGGCGACTGCAAGCTGGGAGCCATTATTAACTCCCCAAGTGATCCAGACATCCTACAGAAAGGCCTTACTGAGACCAATGACTGGTATCGAAACCATGGCCTTAAGCTTAACGCCAAAAAAGCGGCGCCATCCCCACTTGGTAAAAACTCAGTTCCCACTAATTACCATATTGATGGGAGCCCACTGAACACTGAAGGCGTTATAAGAGATCTGGGGATGCAGGTTGATAGCAACCTCTCCTTCAACCACCACATTGCCACTGTGGTCAGAAAGTCCTTCTGTGTGACACATCTCATTACCAAGGGTTTGCATCCACGAAGGAAGAGGTCATTGTCTCTCTCTCTACTCTTCCCTCATTAGACCAGTCATTGAGTATAATGCCTCATTTGGCATGTAGCTCACAAGACACCTGCACGAAGAGGATCCTAGGCATTAAACACATGTCCTACATGGACAGACCCAAAAGACTCCAGCTATTCTCTGTCTCATATCGCCTACTAAGAGACTATCTCTGCTTGACTTACAAAGCCATGTCTGACCCAGCTCTGTTAGAAATGCTACATCTAAAAAAATCCCAATTCCTCCACACCACACACTCCAGAGACCTCAACCTCATTACCACAATCAACAGAACATGCTGGAGGAACAGGTTCCTCACCCAGAGACTGCCCATGCTCTGGAATAGACTTCCCATACATGTCAAGCAGAGCACCTCACTGACCCTCTTCAAGAGAACTCTTGATGAGTGGATGGGTAATAGAAAGTTCACCAAGGGGATAACTCCAGTAGCTATACTTGATAGAGGCACTGGGAACTAACATCGGGTGGCATGATCCCTGGGCACTTCTATGGACTAGGCTTGTAAAGGCTCCAGGGCCATTAGCCTAGTACACACCAATGAACCTATGAACTAGCAGCCTTTTGATGATAAACAAAGAAGTTGATTTGAATGCACAAGCAATTCTTTAATTTATAATGCACCCATGTAATGTAGATGTTCTTCATTAGATCATTGTTTCAGTAGATGTAACTGCATGGGATGCATCCTGCCAAGGATCAGAAATCAGGCCAGTCTGCAAATCTTTGGGCTCCTTCCTTATGCATCATCCTTCTGTCTTTAGCATAAGAGTATGTGATGGTTTAGAGAGATTTTTGGGAATGAAAAAATCAGAGAGCTTTTTTGCCGTATATATGCTTAGCCAGACGTATCAGCAGCTCAGTGTCTTTAGTATTGTTGGTTAACTTCAGCTACAGTTTGGGCAGATAAGTATCTCCACTGAGGACCTTCCTTTTTTTTGAACATTTTTCTTTTAAATTGTTTATGTCTGTCAGAAAGGATAAAGGGGTGGTAGACAGATTCCTAATAGGGACTCCCATTCCTCTTGTGTTTTTCATTTGAGGGATCAACATGATACTAATTGTTATCACATTTGCCTTTCTTTCACTCCCCAATCTGTAAGGAGCAGGCAAAAGTATTTGAAAATATTTCTTGAAAAGAGGCTTATGAAAGAAGTGTCAGAAGAGACCATGGTGATGGACTTCCTTTGGGCAGACTCTCTCCCCCAAGAAGAAAAAGAAAAAAAGTCATTAAAGGAATCTTGGACTTCACCCTCATTACTGTTGAAAGACTCTACACCGAGATGCTTTTGTAGCCCTTGAACCACCAGTCCAATTCTCCTGATCTTTTTAGCGTAGCTCCTAATGAGGCCTCCAAGGTCTGTGAATTAAGCATGCCCTTTTAGACCATACATCAGGATGTTGTTGAGATGGGAGAAATTAGAATTATAATCTTTGAGGGTACTGGAGGTGGTCATAAATTTTGTGTGAAGGAAGATGTCACCAGATCCCTTTTGGAGGACTGGCCTTAGGATGCTATGCCTAAAACATCTCTGAATCTAATGCTGATGGTCTGGAGTACAACTCTATTCTATCATCACCCACCCCTTTCAAGTCTGCAACACAAGACACCATTTCCTCAGACCCCCTAATGAAGACATTTTATTTGAGAACACTATTTCAAAATTAAAACAAATATATTTTAAATAGAAGTATAAGGAGATGTCAGAATTTCAGAAGATATTTTTATTAATTTTTATTTATTTAACATTTGTTGACCGGGAATGTCCGACTAGGTTCCACAGAGCCTGTTTTCAGCGGAGGCCCGGGGAGAAACGCTCCAGATGCATGTCTTTGGAATGTGGGAGGAAACCGGAGTACCCGGAGGAAACCCACGCGAACACAGGGAGAACATGCAAACTCCACACAGAAGGCACCCCAGCCGAGAATCGAACCGGAGAACCTCTTGCTGTGAGGCGACAATGTTAACCGCTGCACCACTGTGCCGCCCGACTTATTCTATAAGTCCACTTAAAAATAAATAAATAAAAATATCATCTCTACCCACATTAACATTAGAGAATACCAAAGTGAAAATTGTTCCAAATGTGACACAAATAAACTACCTAAGTGGGACTGTTGACCTTTTGCTAAACTCAGACAGATAATAACACCAATAAAGTACTTTTTCAACAAAAATTGTTACCAATCTCACATCTGCTGTTCCCAGCAGCTGTTATAGCATTAGCTAAAAACATCTTAACTTCCAGGGTTAAATATGGCTTACGTCTGATTAGCCTTCATTCTTCTCGTGATACCTACAAAATTCAAGATATCGAAAATAAAATATTCAGATTTGCTCTCCTAGCCAAAGTTGCCACTATTATATATTACTGCAGAAAGCATGCTGGCTCTGTGTTCCATCCATATCCACATATCTTCTTGGTACATTTATTTTCAAAATTCTCTTGCTTAGTTATTGCACACCCATTAAAAAATAATATAAATTAAGGACTAAAGCTACTCTCTTGGAAGTACACAAGATGATACCTGTTAGGCCAAAATTTAAACTTGCCTTCTCAAGAATAGGACCTGGTCTAAGGAACCAACTAACATCCACAAATGTAACACTTTGGTGACATTCAAGAAGATCTAATGAATTTTCTGTAAAATTAATCTAAATTCACATACTTTTGTGACACTGGCGAGTCATACCAACTACTGTATACAGCTTCTCTTGTTACTAGTATTACTCACTTAGAAATGCCTGAAAGGATACTTTTCCTCCTAAGTATATATTGTACATGTTGAACTGAATGTACTATATGAATATGTTTTGTACATTTTATAGGAATATATATGTTAGTTACTTAGAAATGCCTTGAAATAAATTTCCAACCTATGTACATATTGAAAATGTTTCTGTAGCTATATTTGCTATAACACAGTTATGTGCACCGATTACTCCTATAGAGTTTAGTATGTAAATGCTTCACACTGCAGTCTTCTGTTTCTTTTTTTGCAGTTCTCTCAGTCTGTCTTACTACGGTACTGTGGCAGTATTGCATATCTTTGTTAATTGTGCTTGACTGTTGTACCTTTGTACCTGGGTTGTGACTGCAAAGGGTGGGTCAACAGACCAGGTCACTTACCTGGTGGTTATCAAATTTTAATATAAAATAAAATAAAATGTCTTATTGAGTATGGGTTCATCTGAATCAGCAGCCATTCTCCCTGTTCTAGGTACATTGCAGAATACATTGGCATCTGTTTCTACTGACTCCCAAATTCCTGCTCTCAAGAAACCTGACAGATTTTACAGGGAGTCTGATTCACATAAATTCCTATACAAACGCCCAGTGGTAGACCCAGCTATTATTTCTGTTGATGGAGGTAGATCTTCTAAGGCCCCTTCTGCCTCCAAGCCAACACCAAACAACAAAGATGACTGATGGTAAAAAAGTCCATACCTCTTCTGCCTTGGCATTTAGAGCTATTAACTGCCAGACTCACATTCCCAAGTATCCTCTGCCTAGTTTTGCTAATATGCAGCAAATTTAGTTTCCAAACCAAACTCTAATATTAAATCTTCCCTATTGAATATGTTAAATTCTGCTTCACAGGTCACTAAGCATTTTATAAAATGTGCTTATAATGTTGTGGGTGCTGTCTCTAATGATGCTGCTACTGGCATAGTTATGCACAGGAATGCATGGACTAAACTACAGAATTTCCCTGGCGAAGTTAAGGCTGAGTTACTTAATACTCCACTTGACAGAGAACTTTTGTTTGGCAGTTCTTCAGCTGGAGGAGAAACTAGAAGAGTGAGGTAGCTGAATAGAAGAGGTCAAACAGCTATTTTTGTCTTTTGTCCCTTAATATCAAAGGAATTATCCATCTTTTTCTAGTCCTTTTTTTTGAAAACCTAAAACCTCTCAACAAAACCATCTAAGCAATACTACAAAAATAAATGGCAGGGAGATACAAATGGAAGGTAGATGGATCCGAAGGACCCCAATTTCTAAAGACAACTCAGTGTCTACTTGTGCCTCCCTCCCCTACTCACCATGGCCACTTTTCCCAGTAGCAGTACAGACAGTTTTTCTCACTGCTTTCATTTCTGGAAAGAGATAATTTCAGATGCCTGGGTTCTCAAACTAATCAATGATGGTTACAGACTTTAGTGGGCATGCCTTCCACCACAACCAGGGATTCCTTCTCCACCAAAAAACAAATTCATCATGGGACTTCCAAGATGGCTGTACATTCAGTAACAACTTAATTCTAGCTCTCTCAGTGTGAAAACAGAAACCCAGCAGAGAAGGCCAATAGACTTTTGTGTTTATAGGGAATTATAGGCAAAGTTTAGTACCTGGCTAGTAAGTGTACTGCCTGGATACCAGGAAGAAAGACATACAGAGGACCTGAAAGAAAATTAGCTACAAAAGGTGAGGAAAAACACTGACTGGGAAAGGTTCTGCAACTGATCAATAAAAAGCAATGCAGCCTCCAGACATGACTTCTAGTAATCTAGAGGAAGATATAAGGCAACTGCACACAGACCTGCTTAAAATAAATGAAATATCAACTCAAACAAAAAAACAAAAAAAGGGATGGAAAAAATAGAAATATTAAACGGATATTCAGATAAAGTGATAACACTTCAAAAATCAGAGATCAAAATTAAGAAAACGTTGGCTGAATAAGCAAGAAGAGATGTTTCAAAAAAGAATAGAATTAGAGGACAGAGCACAATTGGAAAAAACTGATATTTTCAGTTGTACCAGAGAAGCTGTAAGGAACAAGACTGTATTCATTTTATGAAAGCACAAATAGACAACTGGACTGGTATTCCACAGCAGGAGTTGTTAGTTGAAAGGGTAAATTGTGTGTATGCTCTACCCTTGGCTATCAAAAAACAACTTAGACCTTTAATAATAAAGATGCAATCTTACCAGCAGAATGAGTTGATTCTGACAAAACTGTGGTGGAAGGACAAAATACTAAAAGTGTGACAAAAGTGTGGCAGAAGGACAACATGCTAAAAGTGGGAAACAACAGAGTGTTCCACTATTCAAGGAATGTTTAGAAGCAGGAGTGAGATTCAAACTGCTGTATCCAGCTATCTTCAAAATATTCTTTCCTAGAGGGACAAAATCATTTTTTGGTGAAGTACATGCTAAAGAAGAAATACAGAAGTTTTGCAACAAAAATTGTGCTGTGAAACAGAAGGAGATTCTGCTTCTTGTTCTTCTGTTAAAGACCACAGTGATACACTGTACCAGTGAAACCTTTTCCAATATTTCAGCAGAAAATGCTGGAGAGAAGTAAGGGAGTATGAGAGTTGACTAGAAGACTCTAGAATATGTTGGAAAGGAAGCAGAGACATGATCTGGGTGATGGAGATGAACTGTAATAAAACCAGTAGTTTAATGTGGGATTACAATGCAATCATTATATTTGTAAAATATGACAGAACATGAAAATCTGGAAATATTGGACTTTTTTTTAGAATTTGTTGGACTTGTGGGGGACTCTAAAGCAGATGCCCTACTTCATGTTGCTAATGTTCGGAAAAATACTTAGGAAAGGGGAAGAGGAGGGAGAAAATTAACTGTAAGTAAAGCAATTTTTTTCTTAATAGTAATTTTCTCATGGTATATGATTTTCTTTGTGTGCTATAAATTAAAGTTATCTCAGTTAATTTTAAGTGTAATGGATATAATATTGTAAACAGGTGCTGCTGTTTTTTTTTCTTTCTCCCTTCTCTCTTTCCCTTTGTTTAGTTTTAAGAAATGTAAGCACAACAATGTAAAAAAAGAATAAAGAAAATCCTGGTTAAAAGAGCATGACAAATTAAAAAATAATGTGATTTTTCTCATTCTTGCATGGAGGAATGATTGGATCAAGGCCCTTAGATTAATGTAGTAACATGATTGAAGAGAAAGCAAGTAAATGAAAAAGGAATTTGAATATTATGAGACTTTTTTCTAGCAAATACTTGTATGCTTAGTAGCAATTCTGTATCTGGTCCTTATGTCTCCATGGAGACAATCTCATAAAGAGAAATTGGCTGTTTGGCTCTCTTGTCTCCATGGAAACAACCTGATAAAGAGACATTGGCTGTCTGGTTCTCAGGCCTCCATAGAGACAATCTGATAAAGAGAAATTAACTACAGTCTGGTGGAGAATATTTGGCTGAAAAAAAGGGAAAGAGAAATTAGCTTGGAGATTATGTTCTCTGAAAGTAATCAGGTGTTTTCCAGCTGGGAGAGCTATAAAGATAAGACAAAACTAGTCAGCAGTTATTAGAAGCACAGGCTGCATCATGCATCTTAGCATGGATAACCTTTTTTTTACGCTAACTCAAATCTGTGAGTGTGGCTGTCAGTTTGGGACATTTGCTCCTACTAGGAGGGTAAAATGCAATATTTCAAGATGTACATAATTTTGTGTGTTAATATTTAGTTAATAGGTTTAAGGGGGGTATTGAGGGTATGTTTGTTTTTTTGTTTGAGGGCTTTCAATAAAACAAAAAGTTTTGTAGGATGTGACATAGGATCAAATGGAAATGACAAGAAACAACTGCATACAAGTTCAACCTGCCAAACAGTGTATGCATGTAACACAAAAGATGGAACTAGACATTTAACAAAAAAAAGTTATACTTAAAAGGTGAGAATAACTTTTTAATAAAATGATGCTTTCTGTAATGTCTTTAAATTTCAAAGTTCTCACAGAAGAATACAAAAAAGAAAGAGTAGTGAACTATATTTAAAAATGTAGAATGCAAATAGTTATACTCCAGGAGACACACTTGAATAGAATTGAACATGTGAATTTGATAAAGATAGGTTTTCAGGATGGTTATTCAGTAGATTACCTGGGACAGATGAAAAGAGGAGTACTTATATTAATTGCAAGAGGAGCTCCAATAGTGATAGAAGAGGATAAAAAATATAATAATGGTAGATTTGTAGCACTAAGGAGCTAGTGGCAAGTGAGGAGGATTACACTGGCATGTATTTATATTCCACCTGAAACTGGTATAAGGGAGCTTAAAAAAATTCTGGGAAAAATAATCAGTTTTCAGCAAGGAATATTACTTATAGGTGGGGCCTGGAATTTGATTTGCAGCAGTGAAGATATGTCTGGGGGCCCAGAAGGGAAAGTATAACAAAGGAGGGTAGATTTTTGAAGAAATGTATGAAAATATTTGGCATGGAAGATGTGAATTCAGTAATAGGAGTTCAGAGTGAATTTACACATTATTTCCCAAAATACAAAAACTGGGATAGGCTAGACAGAATTTATATTTCACAGAAACATGTGCATTTAATTCAAGGTCTTGATACACACCCAATATCTATTTCAAATCATGCGGCAATAATAATAACTAAAATAAAAACACAGGGTAATGAAATAAAAAACGAGACACTGGTGCTTTCCCACCTATCTGTTGAAAAGAGAGGAATTTAAGAAATCGGTAGTGATGATTATACAAGATCTATTAGAGAAGATAGAATTTTCTTCTGAAAATATAGCTAAGGAGTGATATCAAATTAAGGTGGAGTTTAAAAATAGGATGGCGATAAAAGAAAGAGAGATATGTTTAAGAAGTAACACGAATTATTTAGATGGACTAACAAATGTTAAAGTATTGCAGAATAGGGAGAATCTCATAGAAAAAGAAAAGAGTCAATTGTAGAATGCTAAACAGAAAATAAGGGATTACATCAATAATATTAACGAATTTAGAATGATTGCTGTTAAGCAACTGTTTTTAATAATAACTCTAGAGCACAAAAACTTTTAGCACACCGACTCGGGCAACAAAAAGTAGAAAGCACTGTCGCCAAGCTTTGAAAGCCTATAATAAGGAAGGTAATGAGATCCTGTAGATGTATTAGAAATATTTTGGAAATTCTATGAAAGTCTGTATAAGGCAGAGAAACATGGAAATCAAGAAAAGATACAAATGGAAATGTTTCTGGAAGAATTAAATATGCCAAGGTTAGAGGGAGATAAGGCTCAACTACTAACAGGATAGGAGAAGATGATGAGATGAAGGTGACACAGTGGTGCAGAGGTTAGCATTGTCACCTCACAGCAAGAGGTTCTCCAATTTGATTCTTGGCTGGGGTGCCTTCTGTGCAGAGTCTGCATGTCCTCCCTGTGTTCGCATGGGTTCCATCCGAATGCTCTGGTTTCCTCCCACATTCCCAAGACATGCTGCAGGTGGATTGGGTACTCTAAATTGGCCGTAGGTGTGTGTGTGTGTGTGTGTGTGTGTGTGTGTGTGTGTGTGTGTGTGTGTGTGTGTGTGTGTGTGTGTGTGTGTGTGTGTGTGTGTGTGTGTGTGTGTGTGTGTGTGTGTGTGTGTGTGTGTGTGTGTATGTGTGTGTGTGTGTGTGTGTGTGTGCCTTCTGAGGAAGGTTGGGTGCCAGGCTGGCAACACAGCACTGTAAAACTCTACTGCCACTCGCTCTGCAGACCAGTGATCTGCTATGGTGGCCCGTAATGAGAGCAGCCAGAAGAAGGATAGGAGGAGATGAGATAAAAATTAAAGTGGGTGGGGTCCTCTCTGATAATTTCTTCATGAGCAGAGGAACCAGGCAGGGCTGTCCTCTTTCCCCTTTGTTGTTTGCATTATATTTAGAACCATTGGCAAAGAAAATAAGGGACCCAGTAATTCAAAAATATAATTGGTATGGTAGTCAAGAAAAGCTGGCTCTATTTGTAGATATTATTTTATACCTGATAAAACCAGAAAGGACCATTACAGTGCTGTGGTACATTCTGAAAAAGTTTCAAATCTTTTTGGGATACAAAATTAATGAAGCTAAAACAAAGGCAATAATGGTAAATTATGTACTCACATGTTGTGGTCCATTCTGAAAAAGTTTCAAATCTTTTTGGGATACAAATTGAATGAAACTAAAACAAAGGCAATAGTGGTAAATTATGTACCCACACATGAATTGCTTCAGCAATATCCATATTTAATGGGACATGATAAAATGAAGTATTTAGGAGTATGGATTAAAAATGATTCTGGTGTGGCAGCTAAGGATATGTGTGAAAAGACTAAAAAGATAATACAAAAACTGAAGAAATAGAAGCATTGTTATATGGATATGGATAGCAAGATACAAGCAGTTAAATTATTTTTAGTTCCTTTGATCATACAGGTCAGGCACATTTTTATCAACCAGAGACATTGTGGATAGCAATTAATAAAGAGCTGAATGACTTTTTCTGGGAGGGGAAAATGGCAAGAGTCAAGTGGGATAAGCAGATTTTTCCAGCAGAACAGGTCATATTGGGATTACCCAAACTGAAGTGGTATTTCAGAGTAGCACAGTTAAGGCTCTTATAAGCAGAAAACTGTAATTCAAACTGGAAAGATATGATGATGATGAAACAGGAGGGAAGCTCAAGAAACAAGGAGAGACTGGAATTTCGTATGCAGACCTTTAAGGAGAATAACAATAATCATACAGAATTTTATATTCATAAAGTTGCAGAAAGTATTCTATGAACTAAGCCAATATGGGAAAGGCGAAAGCAGATTTTTCTAATAGGGATGACTGTAATTAGGAATACAGACAATAGGCAAGAGGGGACTGTAATTTATTGGGGAAAATTGGCAAAGGAACCAAGGTATTTGGGAGCAAATAACTAGAGAGAGAAAGGTAATAGAATGGGAAGACACCAAGCATTTATTTGGACTGCAGGTTAGAAATTGCCTTCCCTATCAAGGACTGATATCAGGCTATAGGCAAAGAGAAAGTAATAGGAGGGTCCTAAATGAAAGACCACCACTGGTAGAATTTTTCGTAAAATCTAGAACAGAAACTGCCATTAAAAAAGAAATAATTATTACAGCATATAAAGTTTTGCATGATAACGATAAGAATCAATTAGAGGAGGTTAGAAAGGATTGAGAAGAAAGTATGGATAAGCAATTCACAAAGAAACAATAGGGGATATATGCCTGTCTCCCAAATATGTAGCAAAATCTAGAAGATTTAAGATTGTTGTTTCAAAATGTTTACATTGATATTTTTATATCGCAAGTAGACTGCAAAGAATTTTTCCTCAGGTAGACAGCAAATGTTGGAGGTGTGACAGTAAAGAAAGTGATAATTGAGAACATATTTTCTGAGAGTACAGTGAGTTGGCAGATTTTAAGACTTCCCTGCAGACTGCTCTGTTGGAGTTGTTGGGTGGCCAGATTGGTATAAAGAGGGGAAATGATTTTTTGAGTTATGCTATAGAACTGGAATTGCCTAGACACAGTAAGGTCTTGATCAGTCTAATTGTGGTGGCTGCCAAAAAAGCAATTACTAGAAAATGGAAATCAAAATCTAAAGCAACTGTACTAGTAGTAGTGAATATAGCAACAGAGAAAAACAAATGGTATTGGGATCTTTAGGAAAGGGTGGGAACAAACAACATAGAAAACAATGGGAACAATACATGCAGAAGAGGAACGTGTTTTAGAAGAAGGTAGGACTTAAATGAGTTATGTAATGTTCAACTGGTAGATTATAAGTGATGTAGAATGTTTGAAACTGGGACTGTGTCAGTATGGTTTTTGTTGTAAAATGCTTGCAGCTAGGATTGTGTCGGTATAGTTTGGTTCCAGTTATATAAATGAGTGATTGCTTATGTCATAAGTGATAATTTAATAAATATGTTTCTTGTTTAATTAAAAAAGGGCAGGAACTGAATAATTTATGTAAGGTTGCTTAGGTTATATAGCAATATATGTGAAGTATAATGTTTGTAAATGTGAACTTGTTAATACAGTTGGATTACTGTTATATAAATGTAAATTTGCCTATGTCACAATTGTTAATTCAATAAAGGTGTTTAAAAAAACAGTACTGAGGTCTTTAAAAAAGTAACTGGAATGTTCCTGTGACCAATTAGCTGATTCAAGCAGATAGGGTTGTTTTACTCTGTTCTTTTAAAGACTTGCAAGCATTGTATTGAAAGGCATGTATGTGGTGTATTTTATTTTTTTGTTTTTATTAAATTATTGTGTGGCTACTACACATATTGTCCTTTCGAGTTAAAAAATAAATCATCTGTTGCCTCAAATACTGTTTCCAGGGTAGAATATAACCAGTGCCTCCTTTCCAAAGAGGCAAAGGCTTTTATTCAGGAATGTTACTGGTTCCCAGAAAGGAAGGCACATGGAGAACAGTTTTTGGACCTTTCAAAACTAAACAACATTCTTCTGGTACCAGAAATTCAAGACTCTCACTATTCAGACTCTTTTCCACCCTTCTGTTTTTCAAGGCTTTCCCAACCACCTATGACTTAAAAATGCCTACCTGCACATCCCAGTTCACAAAATGCACAGGCGTTACTTAAGATTCTTTGCACTGGGGTTGCTTTTTCAGTATGCATCTTTGCCATTTGGTGTTTACACTGCTCCAAGAATTTTCAGAAAGTGGCTATTCCAAGTCATAGCCTTTTGTAGACTTCAGGCATTCATATTTCTCTTATTTGGATGATTGCTCATAGGTTCATAGGTTCATAGGTTCATACTAGGCTATCTGCCCAAGGGCATTTATAAGCCTAGCCCATAGTTATTTGGCTTTCGCCACCCCTTTAGTTTGAATAAAACTATGCCTATTATTTTGCTGTGCCTCTGTCAAGCAGTGACACTGAAGTAATCCCTGGGGTATATCTGCGATCCCCCATCCATTGGTCAAGATTCCTCTTGAACAAGGCCAGCGAGGTGCTCTGCCTGACATGTACCGGGATTTTGTTCCACAGCATAGGGAGTCTCTGGGTGATGAATCTGTCCCTCCAGCACGTTCTATTAATAACCGTGTCAAGGTTTAAGTCTCCGCCCTTGTGGTTCTGAGGGATCTAGATTTTTTGAGGTGGAGCATATTCATCAAATCAGGGTTTGACATGGCCTTATATGTCAGGCACAGGTCACCTCTGAGCAAGCGGTATGAGACTGAATAGAGCTGGAGTTCTTTCAGTCGGGCAGCATAAGACATATTTTGAGACCCTTTATCCTTTTGGTGAGGAACTTTTGGGGCCTTTCCAGCTGCTGCAGGTGTCGGGTCAGATACATTCGAATGGGGCATTGTACTCAATCATAGGTCTAATGAGTGATGAGTACAGGGGACGATGACCTCCCTTGATCTAGATGTGAATCCCTTCATGATCAGGTGGGCAATGTAGAAGGTTTTCCTAACTACTTTAGCAACATGAGTGTCAAAGCGAAGGCTACTGTCAACCTGGGTCCCCAGATTCCTGATGACTTCTTCTGTGCTCAGTGGATTGCCACCTATATGGTAGCTAGGGGTAACCTTGTTTTCCCGAAGGGTATGACTATGCATTTCTTGGCATTTAACTTTAGGCCATGGCTCTGGCACCAGTTATCCGTTTCTGTGAGGCCCTTCTGAAGGATATCTGTGTCAGATGTGTTTTCGACTATGGCCCAGTTTGCAGTCATCTGCAAACTTTGTCAGCCATAACCCTCCTGTGTTTGCTTGTACTTCAGAAAAGTAGATGCCGAACAAGAGTGGACCCAGGACTGAGCCCTGTGGGACACCACTTGTGACAGGCTTTGAGTCTGACATGGCTCCAGCAACTCTGACCCTGTGGGTTCTGTCACTTAGCCAGTTTGCAACCCATCTTGTGATGTATGGGTTTACATTCAAGCTGATGAGTTTTTCGATGATACCTGAGTGGGGTATTGTGTCGAAGGCCTTTGCCAGGTCAAGGTAGGCTGTATGGACTGCCATTCCCTCATCAATGGCCTTGGTGACTGTCTCGAAAAAGTCAACCAAGTTTAAAAGGCATGATCTGCCTTTGACAAAGCCAAACTGGGTTGGATCCAAAGTCTGCAAGTTCCCTATGTCTTTATTTATGAGTTCCATTATGATCCTCTCCATGGCTTTGCAGATAAGGCTTGTCAAGCTAATGGGACGGTAATTTCCAGGGTCGGTGGAGGCACCGCCCTTGTGAAGTGGAACCACAGTCGCCGTGCGCCACTCCTTGGGTACATATCCTGAGGTGAGGCTAAGATTAAACAGCTGTCCTAACTGCGGGTTTAATTCCTCATTGAGTTCGTGGAGCACACAGCCGGGGACACCATCCGGTCCCATGGATGCTGTGTTTTTTGCTTTGGATAGAGCAGTTCTCACCTGGGCGTTGGAGATGTTTGGGGGGCTACAATCCTCTGGTATAATCTCTCCTTTTGGGGGGGAGGGGGGGGGAGTTTGCACTGAACCTGTCAGCCAGTATGTTGGCAATGTGTGTAGGTTCAGTAATCTTCACATCATTTTGAACTAATTCTGACTTAGAGCTTTATCTCAGTCCATCCCATCTAAGCCACTGTAGCAGCTCTTCGGTCTAGTATTCATTTTTTCATCAGCCTGAACTTCAAACAAAATTTGTAAAAGTATTGTTTAAGTACCTCAAATAGGTTAGTTTTCTAGGCTGTCTCCATGACATCTCTCTATCAGCTGCTTATCTCCCTCCAGCCAAAATATTATCATTTTTAGACTAAATTATTTGAATATGGACTCACAAACGAGTTCATAGCAGTAGAGTTCCAGAAAATGCTGGCATTTATGAATTTCTCCATCTGTATAGCACCATTTGCAAGACTACATATGATAAAAATACAATGCTCCCTCAAAATCAGTTTGACTCCTGTCATCTTCATCCCTTAAATTTTAAATTCCAGAGCTCAATTTCATCAAGAAGGAACTCTAATTGTGGGCCAATCAGACATTCCTGAATCCATGCTTCCTATTTTCTCCCCCTCTTCCTGCTCAGTGAGTCACAACAGATGCTTCAAATTTTGAATGGGGGACAGTTTCCTATCAAGATTCAGGGTTTGCAGGAGCCTCATTTCAGGAGTAAGCACATACATTTCAAGGAGATGATGGCTGTATTGAAAGCTATCAAAGCTCTAAGTCATTTGTAGACCCTGGGACCACTTTTAGTGATAACAGGCAACACTAGTGTGATATGATGTATAAAGTGTGGCCCCCTGTGCAGACTAGTCATGATTACCTGGGAACTAGCAATTCAGAGCAGCCTTAATATCCATGCTGTATACATTCTATCAGACCTGAATACTGTAGGAGGCACCTTGAGTAGATCCAGGATAGACCTTTAGGAGTGGATTCTACTCTTAGAAGTCTTCCAGGGCATTGTCCACTTGTGGGAAACTCTCCAAGTATATTTGTTTGTCTCCTCTCTCAACAGACAACTGATGCAGTTCTGTTCCTAGACACTTGCAAAAACACCTGGAAAGCAGATGAATTTTCTTTCTTTCCAGTGGATAGGAATGTTCCTCTTTGCTTTCCCTCCTTTCCTCTGATTTCCAAAGTTCTAAACATCAGGATGGACTTGCCAAAGATTCTTCCGGTAATTTCTTTTTGGCTTAGAGAACATTGGTTCTCTCTTCTTGTGCATTTAAACAAGGGCAATTACCAAAATGTCTTCAGAGAGTGGATCTATGTACACAGGACAAGGGATCCCTAATCCACCATAACATTCAAAATCTCCAGCTACCAGTATGGGTAATAGGTTGGAAGTGCAATAGTATTAATGAAAGCTAGAAAACCTGCAACTAGAAAATCATACTTAGCCAAGTGGGAAAGCTTTTTTTGTTGGTGCCATAAAAGAGAACATGATCCATCCCAAGTGAGGCTCCTCTGGCTGTTTAGTACCTGTGTGATTTACCCAACTCAGGCCAAGGGTACATTTCTATAAAGTTACAACTTTTGGCTATTTCTGCTTATTTGCCCTTGGAACCCCTTTCTTCTTCATTCCAAGGTAAACAATTTCTGAAGGATATTTTGCATATTATTTAACATATAAAAAGTGGCCCCTCCTTGGGATCTTAACTCATTACACCTTAGTGACACCACCAGCTGTTTCTGCAGTTACATCTTACTGACACTACTAGCATCAAATATTGCTTGCTCATGTTTGCATTAATGATTTAAAAAACATACTTAATGCAGACTATTAAAATATTTAATCTTAAAGCTTACACAGTGGTAAACATAGCTGCATTGATATTTGACCTATATCAAGTACAGGTAAAGAGATAAATGTCATGTTTCTTAAAATATCTTGACAAACAAGTAGCACAGGCAGAACTGATTAGTCTCAAATGAAAGCTCTCAGCGGGATGAACAACATGCTTCTGACATTATATGTGTAACTCGAATGGTTGCTGAGATATTTTAAGCTGTTTAGAAAATATTATGAATTTAATAATTATTGTGTTTTTATTGTGACTTATAAAATCCAGTGTAAGACCTAGAATCTAAACAATACTACCACTATAAAAATTATTTATTTATTGACATTTGTTAACTGGGAAAGTCCACTGGGTCATTGACCCATTTTCAGTGGAGGCCTGGGGAGAAAAGCTCCACAAACACTGTATAATACTAAGAAAAGAAAAACAAAACATTCCCATACATTACAAAAGAAAAACAATGACATATGATTTGAAGAAATATAGACATTTACAATATAATAAAAGGTCATTCATAGTAACACTGATACTGAATAAAATATAATAATTACAGTATAATAATGAAGCTGATAAAATAAAAAAATAAATACAACAAAAATAGAAGTGTAATCAGCAAGGGGAAAACAGCAAAAATATACATTTCTTAGCTGTTTGATGAGGATTGTGTTTGACGTAGTAATAAAAGTTTTATGTAATGAGGGGTAGAAAGGGTTATGGTAGGTTAAAATTTTCTACAGGTGCAGGTGGGATTGTTTAGAAAATGTTTATTAGATCAGATTTAAAGCCTTTGAGTAAGTCAAATTGTGTGATGTGTATGGGGATGGCATTCCATACCTTGGCAATACTGTGGGAGTACAGATATTATTACTCTTAGTACAGATATATTTACTCTTATTATGTTTGGATGGCTTTAAGACATGTTTATTAGTGGATCTGAGTGTGCGGGTAGGAGTGTATGCTTGATGAATAGAATGGAGTGCAGGGCAGTTATTTGGTTTAAAAAGTAAGTTGTGAGCAAGAGTAAGTTGAGTGTAATGTAGGTAGTGGGAGAATTCAAGCCAATTGAGTTGAGATATAGCTTGGCAGTAATGTATGCGGTTGGACAGACCAGAGGTAAATTTAGCTATTTTATAATAACATGCTTGAAGCTTATTAAAAAGGGCTGAATGGAGGTTGGTAAAAATGGGACTTCCATAGAGAAGGGAGGGAATGAGTAGAGTATTCGCTGGTTTGACTTTGGTGTTTGTGTCAAGATAAAGTTTATGGTGGTAACGTTTACCTAGTTTAAAATATGTTTTCTTTATTGTGTTAAGAATGTGTTGTTCAAATGTGAGTTTACTGTTGATTGTTATAGTTAATAGTTTACTACTTTGATTTCTGTCTTATGTGAGAATATTTTAAAGTGTATATGTGGTGGTTTTGTAGAGAATAGTAGGAGTTTGGATTTTTTGGGGTTCTATAGAAGCTGAAAATCATTTAGCCAGTATTCAATGGCAGAGAATGTGTTTTGTGTGAGTTTAAGAAACTCAGAGAAGTTGTCACAGCAGGAGATAATGGTGGAATCATCTGCATACTGAATGAGTTTACTTTGTGATGAGACCTTATGAAGGTCATTTATGAAGGTGTTAAAAAGTAGGGGCTCAAGAATGGTTCCTTGTGGGACACCTATACTATTGGATTGATATTCTGACTGTTCATTGAGCCAATTGACTGATTGTTCTCTGTTTGTTAAGCAGGGGGAGAACCATGTTAGAGCATTAGGGGAGCAGCCCACTTAGAGATCTGATGTCTTTTTTTGTCCATCCCTCAACGGATGATTCTCGGATCTGACCTGTCAACTTCTAAACACTTGACTCCATAACTTGAGCTCCTCCCTTTACCCATAATCCTCCTGTCTACCTATAACTACCTCATATCTCATTTGCTGCTTCTGCAAATGGATGTGGTCTACCATAACTTGGGCATTAGTGGAAAGGATAATTGTTTTCCTCCCTTCTAGTGTTACCTATTGTAGGTACTTATTACTTAGTACTGCTGATATTTATTCTCTGATTTGTTACCATTGTTGGTAGTCCCTCTGTTCTTCACCATGTCTGATAAGTCGATCCTCTTCAAAAAATGTACCTCCTGTGGACATAAGATCCCTAATTCCGATGCCCATCAGGAGTGTGTTTAGTGTCTGGGTTCAGCCCATTTGGAAATTGACTGCGAGATTTGTACAGGGTTCAACCATCAGGCTTTAGTTGAATGCTGCAACAAGGTAGTTCTTAAGGATTTATTACCCTCTTCATCTTCTGCATCTTCTTTTGGAGCTCCTCCTTCTTCTAAAAAGCCTTCTGAGAAGACTAAGGGGGATTTATCGACTAAGGGTAAAGAGGCTAGGAAATGATCTCACTCCTGTTTTGGGTTTGGCTCCACCTGAAAAGGTATCCAAACCTTCAGATCTACCTTGTTCTTCAGATCTCAGAATCAAAGTCTCCAGCTCACTACTCCTCCACCTTCACCCCAGAGCCAATACCCTCTCAGATTCATTCTCCTGTCCTACAGGAGATCCCTTATAGAATTTCCAGGCCTCTCACTACTTCATCACCCCTCAGCTCATCTATATCAGCAAGGTATTATATGAGTGTACTATAATGGATGCTTGCAGTGCAATGATCAATAAGATGATAGTCCGTATCTACACCGATATGAATTGCAAGAATTTGCAGAGAACATATTACCTGGCAGATCACCACAAAAGAAGTTTCTCAGGGCCTCTCTTTTACTCTTGCACCACCCACATGACTGTCAGGTAGGACTGGGGGGGGTCATTACTTCGGAAGGGTGGTCCAAGGCACTTGATCCCATTTGGAGATCAATCTTCACATCAATGTCATGGAAATGAGAGTAGTCCTACTAGCGTTGCAGGCAATTCAAGATGCTCTTCCCCAGGGATGATTGTCATCCAGACAGACAATATGTCAGTAACCTAGTACATCAACAATCAGAGGGTATCCAGATCTTGCCTCCAATTTCAAGAGGCAGTGAGAGTTTGGCAGTGGGTGATCTCTTCCAGACACTTTTTTGGCAATGCATATACTGGAGAAGTCAAACATACTAGCAGACAAACTGAAACAGTCCATCTTACTCCCTCACAAGTGGTCTCTCAACCCTGTCAGGGCAGAAATGATTTTCTTTCAATAGGCCAACTATGCTACACTCTCTTTGCTTCCCCTCTCACCTCCAAGTACAGCAGGTACTTCACCCTGATCCCTCTAGGGCGGAAGTCACAGAGAGACCCTCTAGTTCATGATTGGCCCTGTGGGCTCCTGTATGCTTTTCCTTCTATCCCTCTTATTCCCAAATGTCTGCTGAAAGTGTCTCAATAGAAGTGAATAGTAGTCCTCATTACTCCTTTCTGGCCTCAACAAGTATGGTTTCTCTTACAGTGGCGTCTTCTACTGCACCCCCCCCATTGTGTGTTGAATCCAAACTATGGTCTTCTCTCTCACCCATCAGGGATAACTCACCCATATATTTGGATCCTCAAACTGACCTCATGGTTTCTCTACTTCCAATGATGGCTAGACAATCCAGGTTTTCCTCTCCAGTCAAACACATCCTCATATCCTCTCAGGGGGATTCTACTAGAAAAGTGTGTAAGAACAAATGGCAAAAGATTCTGCCTTTGAGCAGTCCAGAGACAACTAGACCTCTTTTTAGCACGTATTCCAGCTATCCTAGATGTTCTTGCTTCCATATTTAACAGTAGTGATAGTTATTCTATTATAAAGATCCAACTTGTAGCTATCTAGAATTTTCATGTAGGACATAACCATTCCTCTTTGGCATCAACTAGATCATGCAAAGCCTTTCTCAAAGGTACCTTTTTAATCCAACCCCCCCATTAGGGACTCTACCATAGGATTTAACAATACTTTTTCAAGCCCTGACTCGACTCCCCTTTGAACCAGCTGCCAAGGTGGTCAAGATCATATCAGCCCAATAAGTGTCAGAACTCCAGGCTCTCTCCTATAAGCCACCATATCTAATTTTTCACAAGGACATAGTATCTCTCCATACTAACCTCTCCTTTGTACCTAAGGTGGCTTCAGAAGCAGCTATGAATCAGTCCATTAACCTCCCTGTTTTCTTTCCAAAATTTTCCAACAAATGAGATTACATGCGGCACCTTTTCGACGGGCATAGACAAATTTGATTCTATCGCCATAGAACAAAAAATTTCAGGAAATCAGACCAGCTGTTTGTTTCCTTCTCCAAAGCCAAACTGGATAATGATGTCTCAAAGGTGACTTTAGCCAGATGTCTCACTGATTGCATTTCTTTTGTCTGTAAGGAAAATGGATTAGCTCTTCCTAAACCTCCTAAGGCTCATTCCACTAGATCTGTGTCCACATCCTCTGTAATCTCATCCTGAGCTTCTATAGATAACATTTGCTAAGCTACCAGGTGGTCTAACACTCCTAACTTCATTGCTTATTACAAATTGGACATTCTTTCTAGAAAGAGAACATCGTTTGGATCCACTGCATTTCAAAATATCCTTCCTTGAGTACCATCCTGGGGATTCTCTAGTTGGGACTTGGCCCATCAGCTAAGGAATGGATGATAAAAGACATCATCAGATACAGAAGTTATATGCTCACCATTAATATGCATCTTTGTTGTCTGCTTTTCACCCTTCCTCAGCCTCCTATGCTCCATCCCCATTCCTACTTAAAAATGTTATGTTCTGGTCTCCTAGTTCAACCTGATGAGTGTTATATTGCCTAAATGTTGATGAGCTCCAGTCTTCTGGTCCTTATTTTTCCTTCCTTCCTTCATGCAGTCTGACTGGGATGTTATATTAGTGCAAATTTTAGGTGCTACAGACAGTGGTGTAGGCTGAAGGGAGGGCAAACTCAATCTTAGATAGTTCTAGCTAGACAGGAGGATTATGGGTAAGGGGAGGGGCTCAAGCTGTGGAGTCAAGTCTTCAGAAGTGGCCAAAGTCTGATCCGAGATCAGACCCAAGAACCATACGTCGAGGAAGGTTGAAAAACAGACAACACATGCATATTTATGGTGAGTACATAACATTTGATCTGAAGTTGTTAATCTTCTTCCTGTTCATCACTGATGGGTTCGGTTTCGAGCCCTTGGAACCGAGTCAGCCTAATACCAAGCTCGCGTACACCAAAAACTCTCGAGCTAAGCTGCTACCCACAATGCCCTTCTCCCAGTTACCACAGATCTCATTTCCCACACTGCCATTTAGCAGCGTTTCACCGAGCTCTCCAGCTAAGTGTTGTATTTTTCATAAATTTACAGTATTTTTTAAGTTTTTCTCTTAAAAACTCTTCTATATCTTATTATCTTAACCAGCTCTACCCAAGGTTATCTTCTTTTTACCATTATTAGTAAATACCCTTCTTAACCCTTGTGGTACTCTTAATACCATTGTTGGTATTTTTCTTTTTTCCTTCCTTTTTCTATCCCTTTTTGGATTGTTGAATTGTTTTTTTCTTAGCATGTCGGAAAAGAAACGGACTTTGGGGTTTAAGCATTACACTTCCTGCAATGGTAAACTCCCCAGTAGCGACCTGCATGATGAATGTGTATATTGTCTGGGGGTTTCCCACTTATCTGTGAAACCTCCCTGTCAGATTTGTACTAGTTTCAGTCAGCGGACACTGAACGAAAGAAAATAATTCCTTCACCTCTTTCTGAGGCTCTTTCTGCATTGGAGGTCTCAACCCCTCCATCTAGGGACAAAAAACGTCCTCATTCTGACCCCTCTTCACCGGCTGGTGATAAGGGCAAGCGTCATAAGCATAAGGCCCACAAGACTTCCATGAGCACAAGATTGCCTTCTCGGCTCTGACCACCTCAGCTCCGAGTTCTGTTCCAGTGGTCTCTGCAGACATTTCAATGACTTCACACCTGCGCTGCCCTCAGCACTGACTGCTACGTACGAGTGTGATTTCAGCTCCAGCCTTACTGTCTATTACCTCAGCACCGATGTCTCCCATCTCCCTTCCAAGATCGGTACTGACACTTCTTTGGAGCTGATAATGACTTCCACTCCAGCTATTCCCTCGGCTCCGAGCCCTTTCTCGGCACCGATAGGACCCTTTTGCCTTTTTCGAAACTGGATCCTTGGTGCTGACTTTTCCTACACCACGGACCTAGTACTCCCCGTCTTTGGATCCGTTTTCAGGACAAGCCTTTAGCCCCTTTTTGGACTGAACTGACTCCCCCTCAGGAGTGTTGGTAAGGTCCACCAGGAGTCTGTCTGAATTGGATGTGGTTCACCTGTTCGATCAGCTGCTGACAGCTAGAAGGATTACAAATTTTCCTAAAACCCATCCAACTCCAGGTCTTGGGTCCATTGCCCCCATGACTCCCACATATTCTCCCTTGGACCCTTCGGGTCAAAGGCCCACAGCTCCAACCTCTTCTGAGGGAATCCTTTCCTCAGCGCCGGCAGTGACCTTCTCTGAGGTTCCGAGGCCCCTTTGGATTTTGGTTCCTTTGGAACCACCCCTTCCTCAATCTCGTGCTTGGGAGGTGGAACCCCCGGCTCCAGGTACAGTTCCAGTTGTTTCAACGGTTCCATCTTCGGACCAGGGGGCGACACCCACCCCGGTTTTGCTTGAGGTTCCATCCCCGGGAGCGGGCTGCACATAGCAGGGTGTGACCTCGGTTGCGAGATTGTCTTCCTCGGTTCCGGGCTCCCATTCCTCTTCAGGCAGACCTGCCTTCCGGGTGATGGAGAGGGTGCTTGCTTCTCCTCCTATGTCGGCCCTTCTCTGTGCTCCTTCTGAGCTGCAGCTATCACAGGCCACCTCCCCAGGACACCGAGAGCGCAAGCCTCAAGGAAATCCCTGTTCAGGGTAACCGCCTTTCTGAGTCTTCTTCAGGCACTCCCACTGAAGAACCTCCTCAGAAATGGACATGTAAGAGGGAACACATGCATTCCCCAGAGGAGTCCCTCACTAAGGATACGGACTACGATGATGGGGAAGGGTCCCCATGGTCACCCCCTGATGATGTCTCCTTTGGAGACATCCTGGAAATTTTGAGGCAGAGGGGTGACTGGAAGTCCTCCAACCTTTCCTCGGAGGAATCGATATTCCTGCAGGCCTTCCACTCTCGGCCCTCTACTTCTTGGGTGACCCCCCCCCCCCCCGCCGATGAGTTTCAAGCTCATCATGCAGCAGGCGTGGAAGAACCCAGATACCATTGAGGCCATTCCCTGGAGATCAGACAAGATACTTTCCCCTCCATAGGAACAGCCCCATTGGTCTAGAGGCTTACCAGTAGATGCTGTGCTGGTGGCGGCTCCTTCTTGAACGCCCCTATCAAACCATCCACTTTGTTTGGTTGTAAAGTGAAGGACACATTAGCTAGGTGCGAGCAGGACGGAAAAAACTTGTCTGCCATTGGCCTATATTTTTCCAAACCTCAGCGCTCTTTCTTCAGGAACCAGAGGAGTGGAAAGATATGGCACAAAAAATCTCAAAGCCCTTTCCGTAGTGCACGTCGTGAGGATTCCTCCAGAGGCAGAGGGAGTTCCAATAATGGAAGACGCCCCTTTAGTGGCAGAGGGTTCCCCGAAATCAGGACTCTAGGGATTCTTTCTCTGGATGACCTTATCAGCGCTCCTGAAGTGCTGCCCAATTGCTTTCCTCTGGAAGCAGTCGGGGCTAGTTTTTCTCTGCAACAAGCTGCCTGGCACTCTATGACAAATGATCAGTGGGTGCAGAGAATAATTTCCAGAGGTTATTACATTCCTCTAATCTCTTACCCAAGACCTCCAAAATGCCTTCCCGATGTTCCACCCAGTCAAAGGGAAGAGGCAGCTTCAGAAATAAGAAAGCTGTGTCTAAAACAAGTTATCCAACAAGTCCCCTCAGACCAGTGCGGATCCGGTTTTTACTCATAGGTTCATAGGCTGGTACTAGGCTATCAGCCCTACGGCCTATACAAGCCTAGCCATAACAATTCCATGGATATTTCTTCCCACAATATTTACTTCCCTGGACCCCTGTCTAGCAGGTGACTGACGTGATCCCCAAGGTGAATTTCCTGTCTCCCATCCAATTGTCAAGGTTCCTTTTAAAGAGGGCCATGGAGGTGCTCTGCTTGACATGTATGGGCAGTCTTTTCCAGGGTATGGGGAGTCTCTAGGTCAGGAACCTATCTCTCCAGCATGTTTTGTTCATTGTGATGACAAGGTTTAGATCCCTGGAGTGTGTGGCTCTGAGGGATTGGGATTTCTTTAAGTGTAGCATGTCCAACAGCTCAGGGTTTGACATGGCCTTGTATGTTAAGCAGAGATCACCTCTGAGTAGACGATATGCCGCACAGTATAGCTGGAGTTTTTTTAGACGGTCAGCATAGGGCATCTGCTTTAGGCCTGTGATTCTTTTAGTGAGGTATTTCTGTGGCCTTTCCAGCTGTTGCAGATGTCTTGTGAGGTACATACGAAATGGGACGTTGTACTCTATAATGGGTCTAATGAGGGATGAGTACAGTGGGACAATGACCTCCGTTTTTCTGAATGAAAAGCCCTTAGTGATGAGGTGTTCCACATAGAAGGATTTCCTGACTGTCGTGGCGATGTGGTTATTGAAGGTGAGACCACTGTCCACTTGTGTCCCTAAGTCTCACATCACACTTTCGGTGTTTAGTGTACTGCCACCTATGTGGTAATTCATGGGTACATGGTTTTTGGAAAATACAAACTGAAAAACCAGATAAGCAAAAAACTGCAAAGCTGACCACGTTGGAACACACCACGATAAACACTTTAGCGTAAAAAACTGTTTAATCTCCACTTTCATCAATACAGACTTCCTCAGAAATACAAATCATGCTACACATTAGAATATTTAAATGCTACAAGAACCAATCAAATGCAGTTTGAAAATAATTGATAATTAGGATACCATCATGAAATGCAAACATCTAAAAGGGGCAATACTTCAAAACATAAAACATTCATTGAACTATTTTTTAACATATACTCTTCGATTTTTTAAGAAACATTTTATATTTATAGCATCATTTAAGCCAGGCGGCTGATCCGCTTTTAATTTAATCTGCCATCTGGTTTCTTTTTATTCCAAATGATCGAGAATAAACATTTTTTATAATTATGACAGACAATGCTGTGCCTATATAAAGCATTGCTCTGATCTTTGTTTTTTATGTCATATATATGTTCTCTGATCCTAGTTAATAACCGTCTAGTGGTCATACCAACATAAAAAGAGGGGCATGAAATGCAAATAGCAATGTATATCACCCCAACACTTTTACAAGAAAAATAATCCAACACTGATATGGTGTAATTGAGATGGGACAAATTTATAAAAGGTCCTTCTGATATATAGCTACACATACTACATGTTTGACATTTATGCATGCCCTTAGTAGTACTTATACTGAAACTATCAGCAACTGAACTGTCTCTACCTTTTTCAAATAAACTTTTCAAACTAGCATCTTTTTTTGTATACAAAACTAGGGTGTTCACCCACACTTTTATACAGTTCTCGTTTGCCTTTCACTATCTTCCAGTTGTTTGATATGATGTTCCTAATAACTTGTGCATCACTAGTTATTGGCAGATTAAAACATAAATATTTGTCATCACCTGGTGAATGCTTAGTGACCAACACCAGAGCTTTAGTAAGAATAGGTGGATACTTTTCTGTTCTACCATTCCATACATATTGAATTTGTTCATCCAATAGATTGTCATCATATCCACGTTCCAAGAACATGTTTTTAATATATGAGAACTCTATTTTTAGTCATTCATCATCACTAGTCATCCTAATAGCACGGATGAACTGACCTTTTGGGATGTTCTTTTTTATGTGGTATGGGTGTTGACTGGAAAAATGTAAGTATCCATTCATGAAAGTAGGTTTCCTATGGATAATACTACTAAACTTGTTTTCCAAATAGTTTAATTCCAAATGGACATCCAAAAAATTGATAGAAGTACCAAAGTCTCCTACAACAAATTTGAGAAAAGATGAACATGAATTGATGGTTCTAACTAAAGTATTGACTGTTTCGACATTCCCTTGAACTACAAATATCAAGTCATCTATAAACCTTTTGTAATATACAACCTGAAACTGGTTAAAATAAGATTTAACAATTTCTTGCTCCCCCCACCCCATCACAATGTTGGCAAAAGAAGGGGCAACCAATGTCCCCATTGTTATGCCTTGAATTTGTTTATAATATGACTTGTTAAACAAAAAGTAATGATTTTTCAAAATAATATCCAACAAATTACAATAAATATTGATGACATTAGTATGATAATTAGTAAAACGATTGAAATACATTCTAACATATTCAACCCCTATTTCATGTGGGATGCATGTGTATAATGATGTAACATCTAAAATAAACATAATGTATTTATTTGGATCAAACCTTACTATTTCATTAAACAATCTAAAACTTTCCAAGAAACTCCATGAGTTCTTTAAAAAATATTCCATGTTTTGAACATAACACTGTAAAAAAGAATCCACAAGTAAGGAAATACCTTCCATAACATAATTTGGTGCAGAAATAACAGGTCTAAAAGGGGGTTTGGATAAGTTCTTATGTGTCTTCGGAATGCCGAATAACACACCAATTTTAGGATTTTCTATATTACAAAAATTATACATAGCCACATTCAAATCACTTGTCAACAGACTAGCATACAAAAAATCAGAAACATATTTATAACATTTTAAAATGTCAATATTATTAACTTTTTTGTATTCACTTTCATTTGCAAGCTTGTTTTCCATCTTGGCTACATAATCCATTTGGTCCATTAGTACAAGCATATCCCCTTTATCACTTTTCATAATACGTATGGATTTGTTTTCACACAATTCTTTCATAGCAATTCTAAGTTCTGCACTCAAATTGTCATCCAAAGGATGCTGTCTATTAAATCTTAAAAAACTCCTAAATTCAGTTTCACAAGCTGATTCAAAAGTTTTTAAAGTGTGATTCAACAACGGGTTAAAGCAGGATGGTTTGACCAACAGCTATTCAGTGTTTTTAACGTCTGTCAGTAAGTAAGTCAAATTTAATTTCCTAGTAAATTGCTTAAGCTCAACAATTGCATTAGTAACGTTTGTTTTCATACTAGGAACAAAATTTAACCCTAACCTCAACAAAGTAATATGGTTAGCATTTAAATTAAAACTAGACAAATTCAAAATGTCTTTCACAAAAGTGTTATACCTCATTTGTTGTCCGTTGAGGAATCCAATGTTAACAGAACACTCTGGCCCTTCTTGCACGTGGTTATGAGCTTCGGTCTCAATTGCCTTTTTTCTTTTTCGAAGGCTAAAAAAGATTTAGTTTTATCCCCCAGTTCATTGTTGTTAAGAAGAGGAACATCCGTTTCTTCATGAAAAATGTCTTCATCTGCAGACCCATTAACATCTTTGTTAGTTTTAACCATCCTACTACTGTTTGAAGAAGACGTGGATGGTATAATTTCATTTTTGACATCACTCGAAAAGGTGGGTCTATTAGATGTATATTGTTTAAGGTAGACTGATTTAGAAGCTTGAAAGTTCCTTTTGTTAAATGGAATGTTGTTTTTACTGTTCTTATTAGGAAGGAACATGCTGTATGCAATGTCCATCTCATATGCAGTCAAGTCACGATCCAATTTGTTATTTTTTCTTTGTATTAATGTTTTTTCATGCTGTTCTAACTCTTCAAATAGAAGAGAAGACTCAGTTCTTTCAGAAAAAAATAAACTGAAATCTGGTTTCAGTGGCTTGATCAATCTTAAGGATGTCTTCTTTAAGACCCATTATAATGTTATTGTTGCGCTCCACAAGTAATTTTAAAAAGTTAACACCTGCTTCATTAAAGAAATATTTTAAGTTGTTAAAAAAGGGTCTTTGTCAGTTATGCCATTGGGGCATTTAAAAAATGAAAGTCCCTTAGGCACTATATTTAATTCAATGCATTTACGAAAATATTTGTTTTCAATATCAGTGCTTTTACATTTTTTAAGCAACTTACTTATATTGTCACATAAAGCCTTGTATTCAGTTAAACTAACAGTGTCAGTTAGTCTTTTGGTACAACTAAACGGATTCTCATCATTATTTAGCACTGCTGCTATATTTGAATACAGTCCCTTCGATTTACCATTCTTTGCTTTTATAAAACCAGTAATGTTAAGTTGTCTATCTCACCTTCATTCTTGCTGGTTGGGTTCGGAGCCGATCCTTGGCTCCGACTCAGCCATCTACTAAAGCTCAAGAGCTAGTTACTGGCCTCCCCATATCCCACAATGCTCGGCGCTAGATACCTAGATCTCGTTTGTCGCTTCAGCTACGAGGTTGCGTTTTTACTGGCTCAGGTCATATTTTCTATTTTCAGCAAATATTTACCTGTAATTTTCTTAGATATAGATTGTCTTTATCTTGTAGTGTAGTTATACTGTGTATCCCCTAGTTTGTCCCACTTAGGAAACTTGTTTTTTCTGTTAGAGAGTTTCTGCCCCCCCTTGTTTCTTCTCTATTAGTGGCTAACCCCTCCCTTGTTGCATCTATAGGAGTAGTATTTAGCCTTCTAGTTTTTGTATATTTTTATTAAGGTTGTTGTTATTATTATTAACTATGGGTGATAGTGATAATTTTTTGTGTGCTTATTATTGTTAGCTTAACTAGTGCGGGCGTGTGAGTGTGTCTGTGTGCCTTGTTTAAGCACTAGTGTAATTTTTCTCTCTTTGGTATCCCCGGGCCAGTATGTCCAAGGATACCAAAGTTTCAGGCTTCAAGAAGTGTGACTCATGCTGTCAGAAGATGTCTCTGACAGACAGTCACACTTCTTGTGTTTATTGCTTAGGTTCCCTATACCTGCAGGACTCCTGCTTGGTCTGTCATGCCTTCAGCCTGAGAGTCCTGCAGGAACATAGGAACAAGCTTATTTTGAGAAGCCTAGTTAAGCCAGAGGGATCCCCGGCGAAGCCTCAGTCGGGGAAATCCTCAAAGCCCACCAAGCCGTCGGCTCCCAGTTCAGAGCTGTCGCCAGGTGGAGCATTTGCCTCCTCTTCGGCTCTGGCTGGAGCCAACACTTCTAGACCTCAATCGGCTCCGACTTTAGTGTCAGAACCGTCATTGGGCCGAAAACATTCTAGGTCCCCTTCCCTAGAATTGGTTTGCTCAGCTCCGAGGTCACCGTTGCTTCAGTCGGAACGAAGCCATAGGTCCACTCCTCTCAGTCTTCCAGGTTATCCGACCATGACTTGGAGAGGGTGGTCAGTAGACTACATAAATCACAGGCCCTGGCCAAGATGTTAACCAGCCCTTCTCAACAGACTGTGGCTGTCCCGGTGTTTTCAGCAGTTCCTCCTCCGACTCCCCTTTTGTGTTCGGAGCCAGAGCTGGTTGGGGCTCGAATCTTGGAAACGTCGGAGCCGATACCACACCCTTCGGCTCCTTCGTCGGCTCCGACCTCTTCATTGGTTCCTTCCTTGGAGGGATCTGGGCACCGGGACTCCCTCGTCAGCTCCAAGGGGACGAGTGGCATCGGACCCTTGTCCGACCCCGTTCTCCCTCTCGGGGCTTCGGCGCAGGTAAGCTCTGCCCCGACATCGGCCTCGGAGCTGTCACTCTCAGTGCCGAGAGGGGTTCACGTCTCTTCAGAGCAGGGACCCTCCGCTCTGCCTGACAGCGGCGCCTTCGAGGTCATGAGGAGCATGCTGACTCCTGAGTCAGCTCCTCGATCGGCCCCTTCGGCTCCTCCCCCCATGGTGCCTGCATCAGTCTCTGTCCACCCTCCTGACCCCAAGCGTGGAGAACAGACACTCCAGGCCACCCCATTGGGTGTATCTTCCTCTTACGAGGCCCCCCCTGATCATTCAGAGGAGCCCCCTCGGAAGAGAAAATGTAAGAGGAAACATGTTGACTCCCCCGAGTCAGTCATGTCTGATACCGACTTGGAGGATTCGGAAGGGTCCCCAAGATCCCCCTCTGAGGACGTCTCCTTTTCAGACATCCTAGAGATCCTTAAGGAGAGGGGGAACTGGACTGCCCTTAGCCCTTCCGAGGACGAGTCGGTGCACCTGGACGTGGTTGTTTCTCGCCCTTCCACCTCCTGGGTGTCTCCACCCTTCGACCCGCTCATGGAAGTAGTGGCTCGAAGGGAGTGGTCAGCCCCAGACACAGTGGAACCAACTCACTGCAGGCCCACTAAGTTCATTACAGCCCCACCCGACAAACAATTTTTGACAAAAGGTGTCCCTGTTGATACCAATGTGGTGGCAGCAGCCACTAAGAAGGAGTTGGCTGACCCTTCGGTATCTGTCCATCTACCTATTAAAGAGTCTAGGACAATGGACAGGTACGGGAAGCAGATGTTTTCTTCAGCAACCTTTTCCATGCGGTCGCTGAATTATCTGTGCCATTTCACCCACCTTCAAAGCGATCTTCACAAGGAACTGGGTGATACCCTTCAGGATCCATCAGCTGCGGGGGCTCAGGATAAGATTAACTCCCAGCTGGCGACCCTTAACTCTATCGTCAACTCCTCCATGCGGCTTATTTCTTATGCAGCCAATGGGGCGAGTAGGGCCACAGGTACAGGCGTGGCTTTGAGAAGGCATGCCTGGATGCGGTTATGTAACTTTGCTGGCCCCTTTAAGGCATCCTTCACCAATACCCCCTATGATGATTCGGCTCTGTTTGGCCCACAGTTGAAGGATACCCTTACCAGGTGTGAGCAGGAAGGCAAGACTCTCTCTGACTTGGGAGTCCGTTTTTCTACTCCCTCTAGACCATACCCTAAAGGTCAGAAGAGTGGAAAAATGTGGTTTCGGAAACCCCAGGGAGTCATGCCTGACACACATGGCCAGTTTCCCTCCAGGGGCAGAGAAGGAAACAATAATAGATGCCACCCGAGGGGCAGAGGGGGTCCGCAAAATCAGGGTAGCAGAGAGTCTTTCTCTGACAAACCCTTTCAGCACCCCTGAGGGGCTGCCCGACTGTCCACCTTCGGAGGCAGTCGGGGGAAGATTGTCACTGTACCTAGAAACCTGGCAACTCCTCACACAAGACAAATGGGTACAGTCCATCATATCCGAGGGTTACAAAATCCCCTTTGTCCACACCCCTGTACAAACAACCAGGTACCTCCCAGATGTTCCACCTGGTCTAAGGGAACAAGCAGTGCCAGAAATTTCAAAACTGCTAAAAAAAAGGGCCATCCAGCCAGTCCCAGCAGACCAGCAAGGATCCGGGATTTACTCCAAGTTCTTTTTGGTACCAAAAAAGACAGGGGACTGGAGACCAATTTTGGATCTCAGCAGATTAAACAAATCTGTTCAAAGAACGAAGTTCCAGATGGTCACGCTTCAGTCCATTCTACCCTTTTTGGGTCAGGACAATTGGATGTGCTCCATAGACCTTCAGGATGTGTACTAGCATATCAAAATGGACAGATGCTCCAGAAGGTTTCTCCACTTCTGGCTGGGAGCCAATCACTATCAATTCAGAGCCCTGCCCTTTGGTCTCACCACAGCCCCCAGGGTGTTCACCAAATGCATGGCAGTGGTTACGGCTCACCTGAGACATTGAGGATTCCAGGTGTTTCCAGATCTAGATGACTGGCTCCTTACTGCTTCCACTAGGCATTAGTTACTCCGAGCCAGGGATTATACCATCCAAACTTGCTCCGAGCTAGGTATATCAATAAATTTCAAAAAGTCTGCATTGTCACCTTGTCAGTCTATAACCTTTATAGGTGCAAGAGTAAATACAAAAGAGCTGTCTGCAAAACTTCCTCTAGACAGAGTGTCAGACATTCACCAACATGTACAGGTCTTACTACAATGCAACAGGATTCAGGCCAGATTTGTACTAAAAACTTTGTGTCTCATGGCAGCAGCGATCATACTAGTTCCCCTGGCTCATTTTCACATGCGGATTCTTCAGTGGATGCTTTTTACCCAATGGTCTTTTCAGCAACTTCCAATGTCTCACAAGATAATAATCACTCAATCATGCAAAGACCACCTAGCTTGGTGGATGGTCTCCCCTCTAGTACTTCAGGGCAGACCGTTTGTTCTTCCTCCACCTGTTGCCACGGTGACCACGGATGCCTCTCTGATCGGGGGGGGGGCATTTTCAGGGCAGGACTGCCCAGGGCACTTGGCAACCTCTAGAGTACCACCTGCACATAAATGTCTTGGAGATGAGAGCGGTGCTTTTAGCGTTGCAAGCTCTTCAGGACTCTCTACCCACCGGGACTATTGCAATTCAAACAGACAATATGTCTGTAGTGTGGTACATCAACAAGCAGGGCGGAACCAAGTCCTATCCTTTATGTCGAGAAGCACTCAGACTCTGGCAGTGGGCGATCTCCTCTCAACAGTTTCTGATAGCAACGCACATCCCCAAAAGGTCCAACGTCATAGCGGCCAGGCTAAGCAGAGCTATTCTCATGCCTCACGAGTGGTCCCTAAATCAGTCAGTAGCGGACAAAATTTTCCGCAGATGGGGTCAAACTTGCTGCGACCTTTTCGCAACTCCTCTCAACAGCAAGTGCGACGACTTCTTCACTCTCTTCCCCCTACCCGGCCACTCCCCCAGCGACGCTCTTGTTCACGATTGGCCCCGGGGTCTTCTGTATGCATTCCATCCTTTTCCCCTAATTCCCAAACTAATTCAGAAGGTGACCGCATTGGGATCCAGGATGATCCTCATTGCCCCTTACTGGCCTCGACAAATTTGGTTCCCATTCCTGCATCGTCACCTGCTGGAGCAGCCTTGGAATCTGGACCCAGTGCCAGACCTCTTGGTCCATCAGTCGGGCGGGCTGCACCAATCCCTTCAGTCTCTCAACCTCACAGCTTGGTTGCTCCACTTCCAACCTTAGCCAGGCTTCCACATATTTCTCAGCCAGTGCGTGAGATTATCCTTTCTTCACACAAATCTACCACCAGGAAGACTTATGCTAGTAAGTGTAAATGTTTCTCTTTCTTGGCAGAGGCTAGGAATATAGACCCCTTTACAGCCCCTGTCCATCACGTTCTAGATTTTTTAGCAGAACTTTTTCAAGCTGGTTCCTCATCTGCCACCATTAGGGTCCAATTAGCTGCTATCACAAATTTCCACGCTGGCCTGTCAGAAACCAGCATCATGTCCCACAAACTTTGTAAGGCCTTTCTTAAAGGGACTAATTTGTTTAGGCCCCCGGTCAGAGATCCCCCACCTCCGTGGGATTTAAACTTGATATTAGCTTCCTTGAAGCTTCCTTCCTTCCTTTCGAACCTGTGGCTTCCTGTTCCTTAAAATTACTCTCATGGAAGACTCTCTTTTTAGTAGCCATCACCTCAGCTAGGAGAATTTCGGAACTTCAAGCCCTCTATATTCGTCCTCCTTACCTGGTGTTCCACAAGGATAGAGTTTCTCTCAGGACTAATCCTTCGTTTCTGCCCAAGATACCTTCAAAACAAACCTGAATCAGGCTATTGATTTACCTGTCTTTTTTCCTAACTATTTGAACAAAGCTGAACAAAAGTTACACCATTTGGACATTCACAGGCAACTACATTTTTATTTGGATAGGACTAAGCAAACAAGAAAATCAGATCAACTCTTCCTGTCTTATGCTGAGGGCAAACAGGGCCTGCCAGTCTCTAAAGTAACCTTATCCAGGTGGTTGTCCTCTAATATTACTTTGATTTACCAGCTGAGACATAAGGAACTCCCTACTAAACCTAAGGGTCATTCCACTAGAGCGTTAGCTACTTCGGTAGCTTTTCAGGCAAGACTACCAATGGAATCTATTTGTGCTGCAGCCACATGGGCCACTCCTCATACTTTCATTTCACATTATAATTTGGATATGGCCTCTAGGAGTAGAGCTGATTTTGGTTCCACTGTGCTCAAGAGTCTGTTCCGATGAGCCACCCAGGGCTAAGGTGCTAGGGACGCTGTCCCAACCAGCAAGAATGAAGGCGAGATAGACAACTTAACATTAAGAAGTTATGTACCTACCATAACGTTCCATGTTAGTTGTCTTCTTCTTTCCTTCTTTCTTGTGTCCCACCCTCCATCCCCCTAGCCTGGACAGACCGAGAAGAGTCCCTTTTTGAGGCCTTCTTCCTCTGGCTGAGTCTTATTTAGGTTACTTCCTCCTCTGTTTTAGTACTCTAGGCAAACCTTGTAGTTTGGACAGTTATCCCTGATATTTTTTCTATGGTGTTAGCTCTGCCAAACGAGATCTGGGTATCTTGCGCCAAGCATTGTGGGATATGGGGAGGCCTCGAGCCAGTAAATAGCTCTCGAGCTTTAGTAGATGGCCGAGTCGGAGCCGAGGATCGGCTCCAAACCCAACCAGCAAGAAAGAAGGCGAGAAGAAGACAACTAACATGGAACGTTATGGTAGGTACATAACTTCTTATTTTTCATCATCTCACTATGCTGTCCGTTGGTATTCACCGCCATGACAGTATCTGTGTCGTCTTCCGATTCGGAAGCTAATGATTTTTTTCTTACACGCTCACTCAGCAAAAGTTGTAAAAACTTCTTAATGTCTTCCATGGTCTTTAAAAAGACCTGATTAAACCATGCCTCAGGAGAACCTCGAACAGAATGAATGCTAACATCCAATAAAGGGTCTCCAGCCACATCAGCCATAGCAGAAACCAAAACTTTGGAAACACAAACTGAAAAACCAGATAAGAAAAAAACTGCAAAGCTGACCACACTGAAACACACCACAATAAACACTTTAGCGTAAAAAACTGTTTAATCTCCGCTTTCATCAATACAGACTTCCTCAGAAATACAAATCATGCTACACATTACAATATTTAAATGCTACAAGAACCAATCAAATGCAGTTTGAAAATAATTGATAATTAGGATACCATCATGAAATGCAAACATCTAAAAGGGGCAATACTTCAAACCATAAAACATTCATTGAACTACTTTCTTTCTTTAAGTGGAGCATGTCCAACAGCTCAGGGTTTGACATGGCCTTGTATGTTAAGCAGAGATCACCTCTGAGTAGACGATATGCCACAGAGTATAGCTGGAGTTATTTTAGACGGTCAGCATAGGGCATCTGCTTTAGGCCTGTGATTCTTTTAGCGAGATATTTCTGTGGCCTTTCCAGCTGTTGCAGATGTCTTGCAAGGTACATACCAAACTGGGCGTTGTACTCTATAATGGGTCTAATGAGGGATGAGTACAGTGGGATAATGACCTCCTTTTTTCTGGATGAAAAGCCCTTAGTGATGAGGTGTGCCACATAGAAGGATTTCCTGACTGTTGTGGTGATGTGGTTATCGAAGGTGAGACCACTGTCCACCTATGTCCCTAAGTCCCTTATCACACTTTCAGTGTTTAGTGTACTGCCACTTATGTGGTAATTCATGGGTACATGGTTTTTCCCAAAGAGGATAACTATACATTTCTTGGCATTAAGCTTGAGCTCATCACTCTGGCACCAAGCATCTGTTTCTGTAAGGCCCTTTTGTAGAATATCCAAATAATTTGGGGATTTAGTAATGGCTACCAGTTTGCAGTCATCTGCGAACTTTGTTAGCCAGAGTCCCTTAATGTTGGCCTGTACTTCGGAGAAGTAGATGCTAAACAAGAGTGGTCCCAGGACTGAACTCTGAGGTACTCCACTTGTCACCTGTCTGGAGCTGGATTTGGAGTCGGTCACTTTTACAGTCTGGGTTCTGTCAGTAAGCCAGTTGGCAACCCATTGAATGACGCAGGGATTTATGCCCAGCTTAGTGAGTTTATCTATGATTCTTTTTGGTGCCAAAAAAGACTGGGGACTGGAGACCCATTTTGGATCTCAGCCAACTAAACAAATCAGTAGTTCAGACCAAATTCTGCATGGTCACGATACAATCCATTCTCCTTTTTCTTCAGGAGGGTGTGTGTAAGTGCTCGATAGATCTCCGGAATGTGTATTACCACATCAAAATGGACAAGCACTCCAGGAGTCTCCTTCGCTTCCGTCTGGGAGCCAATCATTACCAATTCAGAGCCCTGCCATTCTGTCTCTTGATGGCCCCCAGAGTGTTCACGAAATGCCTAGCAGTGGTAACAACTCATCTGAGACTTCAGGGATTCCAGGTGTTTCCATATATAGACGATTGGCTCCTCTCCTCCCTCACCAAGTGCCTACTGGTCAGGGCCCTCTGCTACACTCTTGTGCTGACGGAGTTTCTAGGAATCACAATACACTGGGAAAAATCCAACCTTCATCCTATCCAACAATTGGAATTTATAGGAGCAGTATTCAGTACTCAAACAAGCCAAGTCTCTCTCCCTCTTCACAGACTTCAGAGATTAAGATTACAAGTACAAGTGATGCTCTATCGAAGGAAGGTGTCTGCAAGGGAAGTTCTATGGGCTCTGGAGTCTGTGGCGGCAGCCATCCCAATTGTCCTCCTGGCAAGATTGCATATGAAACTACTACAATGGCTCCTTTTGTCCCAGTGGATATCCAGTCTCCATCCTCTAAACTCACAGATCCGCATCAACAATTCCTGCAAACAAGATCTCCTCTGGTGGATGAGAACAGACGTAAATCTTTGGTGCCACCCCTTCCAGACTCCTCAACCCAATACCACTGTGACCACGGATGCTTCCCTGATGGGGGGGGGGCACTTCCAGGGAAAGACAGTCCAAGGCACGTGGTCCAGCTTAGAGGTCAACTTGAATATCAACATCCTGGAGTTAAGAGCGGTGCTGTTAGCATTGCAGGCACTTCATCTGCTCCTTCCATCAGGAACAATTGCAATCCAGTCGGACAATATGTCTGTCATCTGGTACCTAAACAAACAGGGAGGGACCAAATCCTACTCTCTATGTCATGAGGCCATGAGAATTTGGCATTGGGCGATAGCTTCCAACCACTTTCTAATTGCAATGCATATCCCGGGGAGCTCCAATGTGATTGCGGACAGGCTGAGCAGATGCATCCTCCGTCCACACGAGTGGTCTCTCAACCCGAACATGACAGCAGAAATCTTCAGCCGTTGGGGCCAGCCTTGCTGCAATCTTTTAGTTTCCCCTTCAAACAAAAAATGCAGCAGCCACTTTGCCCTCTTTCCCCCAGACAGGGAATCACCGAGAGATGCTTTGACTCACGATTGGCCCCCAGGTCTCCTCTATGCTTATTCTCCGATACCCTTGATACCCCTATTTCTAAAGAAAGCAATCCGGTTGAGATGCAAAGTAAACTTCATTGCCCCCTTCTGGCCTCGACAAGTGTGGTTTCCCTTCCTCTGACCTCACCTATTACAGCCTCCTTTGATCCTGGCCACTCGTCAGGACCTGATATGTCACCCACAAGGGCTGACTCCCCCAAATCTGTCCACTTTCAAGCTGACAGCTTGGTTTCTCCATTTCCATTAGTCACCAGGCAGGAAACCCTCTCTTCCCCTGTACACGATATTATTCTGGCTTCCCATAAACCATCCACCAGAAAACTCTACAGAGACAAGTGGAAAAGGCTCGATATCTGGTCTAATAATCAGATGCTAGATCCTTTTTTGACTCCTACAGTTGCTATACTCCAGTATCTCTCTGTGTTGTTTAACAATGGGGCATCAGCTTCTACTATTCGAGTCCATTTAGCAGCTATTTCCAATTTCCACAATGGTTTGGATGGCGCCCCTCGTATCTCCACCTGACTTTGCAAGACCTTTCTCAAGGGAGTTTTCCATAGCAGACCTCCTATCAGGCAACCTGTAGAGACATGGAATCTCTCTTGGGTTCTACAGTCTCTCTGCTTTGAGCCTGTTGCAACATGTGATCTAAAATTCCTGTCATGGAAATCTTTGTTTTTGGTAGCGGCCACATCAGCCAGATGGATATCTGAGTTACAAGCCTTATGCATCAAGAGCCCATATCTAATCTTCCTTAAGGACAGAGTATCCCTTCGTACTAACCCATCCTTTTTTCCCAAAGTGGTTTCCGACTTCTCTATTAACTAGTCCATTGAGCTCCCTGTGTTTTTCCCAAATTATTCCAACAAGAGAGAATACTGCCTACATTCATTGGACGTACATAGACAACTATGTTTCTACTTGAACAGGACTAAGTCATTCCGCAAGTCGGACCAACTTTTCATTTCCTTTTCTGGCTCAAGAATGGGATGTGCTGTATCAAAAGTTGCTTTATCAGAATGGCTCAGAGATTGTATTTCCTTTTCCTACTCCATTGTGAATGAATCTAAACCTAGTCAAATCAAAGCTCATTCAACTAGGGCCATTGCAACTTCAGTTGCCTTTCATTCCAAGGCTTCCATGTATGACATTTGTGCAGCAGCCATTTGAGCTAAACCCCATACCTTCATCAAACATTACAAATTGGATTTGGTCTCCAGGGGAAGAGCGGCCTTCAGCTCAATGGTTCTCAGGAATGTTCTTTCTTAAGGCCCACCCAGGTTCTCCAAGTAGCTTGGGATTCTGTCCCATCAGTGATGAATAGAAAGAAGATTAATAACTTCAGATAAAGAAGTTATGTCTTACCATAACGTTCCATCTGAGTTGTTGATCTTCTTCCAGCCATCACACCCTCTCACCACCCCCCACCAAAGGCTCCTGGTGGATCTTCTTGGTCCTTGTGGTGTTTCAGGGTTTCTGCACAGAAATGGCATCTGTTTTCTGTTTTTCTTCTATATGTTGCATGCAAACTCAATCTGAGGTAACTAAAGGCATTGTGGGTAGCAGCTTAGCTCAAGAGTTTTTTGTGTATGCAAGCTTGGTATTAGGCCGACTCGGTTCCGAGGGCTCGCAACCAAACCCATCAGTGATGACTGGAAGAAGATCAACAACTCGGATGGAACATTATGGTAACACATAACCTTTTTTTGTGCTAAAGAGTTTGGCATTTACATTTTTTAAGTAACCCCTCTGGTTGCAGACATATAAATGTTTGTTTGAAATGTGAGGACATAATTTGATTTTATGTTAAAGCTTAAACTCTGCTCATTGGAAGTTGCAGTGCAAACTTCCAGAGCTTTATTGGAAGGATTGAGTTAACTTTGTTTTGGAGAAGTTAATACTCTCCCTTTTTGGATCTGCAGTCAGTGTTTCTTTAAATTGTATGACTTGGAAGACTGCTTTGCTTATTGCTCTGACTTCAGCTAAATGGGTATCCGAACTGAAAATCCTAATGCCTAGTCATCTTTTTCTCATTTTTCACAAGGACAGGGTGAGTCTTAGTATCAATGAAACCATAGACCCATTTTATGCCAAAGTCTTTCTGAGTTTACTTTGAATTAGACTGTTTACCTTCATGTGTTTTTTTCTTGAACCCAAAAGTAGAGGAGAAAGAATTCTGCAAACTCTAGACATTCATAAACAATTGAGTTTCTATCTGGACAGGACTAAAATTTTTAGAAAGTCAAAACTTTTTGTCTCCTTTGATGACAACAAAAAAGCACAGACAGATGGTTGTCTGTGGCTATCAACGTTTGTTATTTTCCCCGTGGAAAAAGTCATACCCCTAAAAAGGCAGAGCCCACTCTAACAGAGCTTTGGTTATTCTGAGCCTCTCTGGAAAGGGGTGGACTCTAGGTCTATTCTAGAGGTGGTTACTTAGATTTCTGTGCACACTTTTACTGGGCAACACAAGCTTGATTCAGTCTTGAACTATAACTGGAGTGCAAAAGCCATAATTCAAGGGCTTCTAGATTCTGATTCTCCTCCACCAACCCTTTCTTCCTAAGCTATGGGAGTCATCCCATATAATTACAGCTACTGCAACAGTGATCTAATGAAGAACATTGTACAGTTGTGTAAGTTAGCTAGCTATGGGAATAGATGATGTTAAGTTGTCTATCTCACCTTCATTCTTGCTAGTTGGGTTCGGAGCCGATCGTCGGCTCCGACTCAGCCATCTTCAAAAGCTTGAGAGCTGCTTACTGGCTCGAGGCGCCCCTATATCCCATGATGCCTGGTGCTAGATACCCAGATCTCATTTGCTGCTTCTGCTGCAAGGTTGCTTTTGCTGGCTCAGGTCATATTTTTCTATTTTATTGTTAAGCTCTTATAAAAATTTTATTGTAGTTAGTATTTTAGAGTTGTTATAGTAGTTCTGGTAGTCTGGTTATCTATTTGTAATTTAGTCTCCTATCCCATTCCACTTTGAAAACTCGTTTTTTGTTAGAGAGCCCCCCCCCCTCTTCTTTTTTCTTCAAGGTAGCCATTTTTAGTTAGAGGCTAATCCTTGTTATTCTATAATTAGAAATAGTTACTAGGTTTATTACTATTTTCATTTAGATGTATAGCTATAGTGTGTGTGTGTTTTATTAGAAATAGTACAATACTAGGTTTATTTACTATTTTATTTAGGTATATAGCTATAGTTTGTGTGTGCTGTTAGGGTGTGGTAACTTGTGGAGTGCGTGTGTTTACTGGTTACCTATGACCCTACTGTCGCTTTTCTTTTTCCGTGATTGATATTTCCTTTTACAGGAATGTCTAAAGATACGAAAGTATCTGGAGTCAAGAAGTGTGACTCATGCTGTCAGAAGATGTCACTGACAGATGGTCACACTTCTTGTGTCTACTGTTTGGGCGCCCTACACCTGCAGGACTGTTGTTCGGTGTGCCATGCCTTTAGTCCAATAGTCCTGCAGGAGCGTAGGAATAAGCTAATCCTCAGGGGTTTGCTCAAACCTGAAGGGTCACCGGCTAAGGCTCAGCCAGTGAAAACCTCCAAGCCATTGAAGCCATCGGCTCCTAATTCGGAGCCGTCGTCGGGTGTGGCGTCTGCTTCAACTTCGGTTCCGGCTGGAACCGAAGTACCTGTCTCCCAGTCGGCTCCAACTCTGGTGTCGGAACCGTCAGGGAGCCGAAAACGCTCTAGATCTCCATCCCTAGAGTCGATACACTCGGCTCCAGGGTCGCCTCTGTTACAGTCGGAGCGAAGTCACCTTTCCCACTCTTCTCGGTCTTCTAGACTATCTGACCAAGATGTGGAGAGAGTGGTGAGCAGGCTTCTAAAATTGCAGGCCCTGGCTAAAATGTTATCTAGCCCCCCTCATCAGAGTTCGGCTCCGCCCGTCTCTGCAGTAGTTCCTCCTTTGACTCACCCCTTGAGTTCGGAGCTGGAGCTTGTTGGAGTTCGGATCATGGAACCGTTGGCGCCGATACCTACCCTTTCAGTTCTGTCGTCGGCTCCGATCACTTCCATGGTGCCGTCCTTGGAGGATCTGGGCGCCGGGACTCCCTCATCGGCTCTGATGGGGTGAGTGGCATTGGACCCTTGTCCGACCCCGTTCTCCCTCTCGGAGCTTCGGCGCAGGTGAGTTTGGCTCCTACATCGGCTTCAGAGCCACCTCTCTCGGTGCCGGGAAGGATTCCGGTCTCTTTAGAGCCGGAGCCTTCTCCGCTATCGGGAAGGGGTGCCTTCGAGGTCATGAGGAGTGTGCTGGCCTCTGAGTCAGCCCCACGATCAGCCTCCATCGGCTCCTCCCCCATGGTGCCTGCATCTGCCTCTGCCCCTCTTCCAGACCCCAAGCGTGGGGAACAATCGCTCCAGGGCACCCCATTGGGTGTATCTTCCTCTTCCGAGGCCTCCCCTGATCATTCAGAGGAGCCCCCTCGAAAGAGGAAATGCAAGAGGAAGCATGTTGTCTCCCCTGAGTCTGTCACTTCAGATACTGACTTAGAGGATTCGGAAGGGTCCCCGAGATCCCCCTCTGAAGATGTCTCCTTCTCAGACATCCTTGAGATACTTAGGCATGCTTCTGAGGATGAGTCGGTATTCCTGGATGCGTTTGGTTCCCGACCCTCCACCTCCTGGGTGTCTCCCCCTTTCGATCCACTGATGTCGGTAGTGGCTCGGAAGGTGTAGTCAGACCCAGACACAGTGGAACCAACCCCCCGAAGACCCACAAAATTTATTACTGCACCACAGGACAAGCAATTTCTGACAAAGGGTGTTCCCGTTGATGCCATGGTGGTAGCAGCAGCCACAAAAAAGGAGTTGGCTGAAACTTCTTCGTCTGTCCATCCCCCTAATAAGGAATTTAGGACTATGGACAGATACGGGAAGCGGATGTTTTCCTCAGCGACCTTCTCCATGAGGTCGCTGAGCTACTTGTGCCACTTTACCCACCTTCAAAGGGATCTCCTTAAAGAGCTAGGAGATACCCTTCAAGATCCATCAGCTGCAGGGGCCCAGGCTAAGGTTGCCTCCCAGCTGGCGACTCTTAATTCAGTAGTAAACTCCTCCATGCGGCTCATCTCTTATGCAGCCGATGGTGCGAGTAGGGCCACAGGCACAGGCGTGGCCTTGAGGAGGCATGCTTGGATGCAGTTATGTAACTTTGCGGAACTCTTCAGGGTGTCTTTCACCAACACCCCCTTTGATGGTTCTGCTCTTTTTGGACCACAGGTGAAGGATACCCTTACCAGGTGTGAGCAGGAAGGCAAGACTCTCTCTGCTGTGGGAGTCCGTTTTTCCACTCCTTCTAGACCATATCTCAAAGGTCAGAAGAGTGGGAAGATGTGGTTCCGGAAACCCCAGGGAGCCATGCCTGACACACGTGGTGAGTTCCCCACCAGGGGCAGAGGAAGGAACAACAATAGATGCCGCCCTCAGAGCAGAGGGGGTCTGCAAAATCAGGGCAACAGAGAATCTTTCTCTGACAAGCCCTTCCAGCATCCCTGAGGTGCTGCCCGGCTGTCCACCTTCGGAGGTAGCCGGGGGAAGATTATTGCTGTACCCAAAAGCCTGGCAAAGTATAACACAAGACAAATGGGTAGTCTGTCATATCCGAAGGCTACAAAATCCCCTTCTTTTGCACCCCCTACATTTCCAACAAATCCCTTCCAGATGTTCCACCCAATCTAAGGGATCAAGCAGTTCAAGAAATATCAAAACTGCTAAGAAAAAGAGCCTTCCAGCCAGTCCCAGCAGACCAGCAAGGATCCGGAATTTACTCAAGGTTCTTTTTGGTACCAAAAAAGGCAGGGGACTGGAGACCCATTCTGGATCTCAGCAGACTAAACAGGTCTGTTCAAAGAACGAAGTTCCGGATGGTCACTCTACAGTCTTTCTGGGTCAGGACAATTGGATGTGCTCCATAGATCTTCAGGATGCATACTACCATATCAAAATAGACAGGCGCTCTAGAAGATTCCTCCGCTTCCGGCTGGGAGCCAGTCATTATCATTTCAGAGCTCTGCCCTTTGGTCTCACCACAGCCCCCAGGGTGTTTACCAAATGTTTGGAAGTAGTTACCGCTCACCTGAGACGGCAAGGATTCCAGGTGTTTCCATATCTAGATGACTGGCTCCTTACTGCTACCACCAGACATCACCTGCTGCGAAACAGAGACTACACCATCCAAACTTGCTCCAAACTAGGTATCACAATAAATTTCAAAAAGTCTGCATTGTCGCCTTGTCAAATTATTACCTTTATAGACGCAAACTTAAATACAAAGGACATGTCAGCGAGACTTCCATTAGACAGAGTGTTAGACATTCGCCGACATGTGCAGGTCTTATTAGGATGCAAAAAAATTCAGGCCAGATTCCTCCTAAAAACCTTGGGTCTCATGGCAGCAGCTATCATACTAGTCCCCCTTGCTCATTTTCATATGAGGATTCTTCAGTGGATGCTGTTCACCCAATGGTCCTTCCAGCAACTTCCAATGTCTCACATGATAATGATCACATAGGCATGCAAAAAACAACTTGTTTGGTGGATGGTTTCCCCATCAGTACCCCAGGGCAGACCATTTGCTCTTCCTCCTCCAGTGGCTACGGTGACCACGGGTGCCTCCCTGATCGGGTGGGGGTGGGGGCATTTTCAGGGCAGAACAGTCCAAGGCACCTGGCAGACTCATGAGTACCATCTGCATATCAATGTCTTGGAGATGAGGGCCGTGCTTTTGGCGTTGCAAGCTCTTCAGAACTCTCTTCCCACCGGAACCATTGCAATTCAAACAGACAATATGTCAGTAGTGTGATACATCAGCAAGCAGGGCGGAACCAGGTCCTACCCCCTATGTCGAGAAGCACTCAGACTCTGACAGTGGGCGATCTCTTACCAACGGTTTCTGATAGCAGTGCACATCCCTGGGATGTCCAACGTTATAGCAGACAGGCTGAGCAGAGCAATTCTCATGCCTCACGAATGGTCTCTCAATCAGATAGTGGCGGACCAAATCTTCCGTAAATGGGGTCAGCCTTGCTGCGACCTTTTAGCCACCCCCTTCAACAGCAAGTACAACAATTTCTTCTCTCTCCTCCCTCTTCCCAGACACTCCCCAGAGACGCTCTAGTTCACGATTGGCCTCAGGGACTTCTTTATGCATTCCCTCCATTTCCCCTGATTCCCAAACTAATACAGAAAGCTACCACATTGGGATGCAAGATGATCCTCATTGCCCCTTACTGGCCTCGACAAATTTGGTTCCCATTCCTGCATCATTACCTTCTGGAGCAGCCCTGGATCCTGGACCCAGTTCCAGACCTCCTGATCCATCAATCGGGCGGGCTGCACCAATCCCTTCAATCTCTCCAGCTCACTGCTTTGTTGCTCCACTTCCGACCTTAGCCAGGCTTCCGAACATGTCCCACTCGGTGCGTGAAATCATCTTATCATCGCATAAGTCTACCACTAGAAAGACATATGCTAGTAAGTGGAAACGTTTCACTTTCTGGGCAGAGGCTAGAAGTATAGATCCCTTTTTAGCCCCTGTGCACCATATTTTGGATTTTTTAGCGGAACTTTTTCATGCTGGATCTTCTTCTGCCATGATTAGAGTTCAGTTAGCTGCAATTTCAAACTTTCATACAGGCCTATCAGATACTAGTATTATGTCCCATAAGCTTTGTGAAGCTTTTCTCAAAGGGACTACTTTACTCAGGCCCCCAGTGAGAGATCCCCCGCCTCCGTGGGATCTAAGTTTGATTTTAGCTTCCCTGATATTGCCCCCCTTTGAACCTGCAGCTTCTTGTTCTTTGAAGTTTCTTTCTTGGAAACCCTTCTCCTGGTTGCAATTACTTCAGCCAGAAGAGTCTCTGAACTTCAGGCTCTTTGTGTTCGCCCTCCTTATCTAGTTTTCCACAATGACAGAGTTTGCCTCAGGACTAATCCTTCCTTTCTTCGAAAGGTTTCTTCTAAGAATAATTTGAATCAGTCTATTGATCTCCCTGTGTTTTTTCCAAATTATTCCAACAAGGCGGAGTACAAATTGCATCAGTTGGATGTTCATAGGCAGTTACGTTTTTACTTGCATAGAACTAAGCAAATCAGAAAATCAGACCAGCTGTTCCTGTCCTATGCTGAGGGTAAACAAGGTCTACCAGTGTCGAAAGTAACTTTATCTAGGTGGTTGACGTCTATTATTACATTGATATATCAGCTAAGGAATAAAGAGCTTCCTGCCAAACCAAAAGGTCACTCCACTAGAGCTCTAGTTACTTCAGTGGCTTTTCAGGCAAGATTGCCAATGGAAACTATTTGCGCGGCAGCTACATGGGCCAATCCTCATACCTTCATTTCACATTATAAGCTGGACGTGGCCTCCAGGAGCAGAGCTGATTTTGGTTCCACTGTTCTGAAGAGTCTGTTCCAATGAGCCACCCAGGATTGAGGTGCTAGGGACGCTGTCCCAACCAGCAAGAATGAAGGCGAGATAGACAACTTAACATTAAGAAGTTATGTACCTACCATAACATTCCATGTTAGTTGTCTTCTTCTCGCCTTCTTTCTTGCGTCCCACCCTCCATCCCCCTTTCCTAGTAGACCGAGAAGAGTTTCTTATGTTTTTTTCACTGGCTGAGTCTTCTCTGGCTATTCCTTTCTGACTAGTAGTCTCTGCAGTAAGATTTATGCATTCTAGGATAGGATTCCTGTATTATTATGTCTGCAGTTAGACTTACCAAACGAGATCTGGGTATCTAGCGCCAGGCATCATGGGATATAGGGGGGCCTCGAGCCAGTAAGCAGCTCTCGAGCTTTTGAAGATGGCCGAGTCGGAGCCGAGGATTGGTTCCAAACCCAACCAGCAAGAAAGAAGGCGAGAAGAAGACAACTAACATGGAACGTTATGGTAGGTACATAACTTCTTATTCAAATAGATCAGTGTTACTGTATTAGCACCCTCCCACATTTCCTCTTTTGTTCTGGAACTTTTCTTGGCTGGGGTGAGGTACCCTATGTTACCTTTGTCACCTGACATAATATTGCAGTCTCTGCTGGTTTTGATCTAATTGTTACAGAGCTCCAAGTTTCTGCCTCCCTTTTGAGCAAGAAAACTCTGGCATTTTCATGTCCATATGTCCTACTTATACCTGCACATATTCATGATAAGGGCAGACATGCAGTGCACAAGGAGAAAGGAGACCAAAGCTTTGTAGACTGGCCAGATGTCCGATCTTTGGCAGGATATGTCCCATATAGTTATGGCTGCTGCAACAACAATCTGTTTAAGCATCTACTGTTAACGTTAACTTACACAACTGTACTGTCTTGGTACATGAGTGTTAATGCCTTTTATACTGACTTCAGTGTTACTGGCATGCCCTGTTGAATGCACAGCACCTGTGTAATCTGGGTGCAATGATTTGTAACCATTAATAAACATTTTGCAGTATTTTGTGTGGATGGGGATGGGCGAGGTTACATGTATCCATCTCAAGGAAGAGAGCATTACAGTAGCCCAACTACAACAGGACCAAAACATTGGGTCAGTAGTTTGTAACAGGTGCTTGATTTAGGTTTTTTTTTTAAATGATGTGAACATTCTACAATAGCCATTCCCTGATTTCTTACTGACTGCTAACCTTCAAGGATCCCACCTAAACAATAAAATGTGACATGAACTCAAAGACAATTCCTCCCATATGTTGTAATTCAGTCACCACAGATTCACACAAGTCTCATTGGCCAGTTTTGCCTGTAGTCATCTTTAAGTGAGCAATTGTCATCTAGTTTAGGATGTCATCCAGACTTTCTCCAGTACAGGATCTGGAATGTTACTCTGTGGGAAGAAGAGGTAAAGCTGCATATCATCAACATAACAGTGATATTTGAAATGCCTGACATGTCTGAGAGGAAGCGTGTATAGTGTTATAGTACTGGGATCTCAAGAAAATGAGATAGCAGCTTGCAAACTTTTAATTGAGTAGATGTGGGAAACCCTTGGGGAACCTCAAAACTTTTAAAGAGCTTAATCCACTGGGAGGAAAAAAGCAAGTTAGGTAAGCAAGCCAAGCACCACAGAGTCAAGTCATACAAATACACTTTCTTTTTTCCAAAAGAGATTGATGAATATTACAACTCAGTTTAAAAGCTGACTGTTTTATCTGGAAGCCACCCCTCATAACCAAAATTTAATTCTGCCTTTATACAGGAAATAATCTCAATTAATTAAATGTACATTTATATTGGTAGTTATCCTTTTGGTAGAGCTAGGAAATATTATGCAAGCAATAGAAATTCATAATCTGTCTTGACTGAGGACTTTCAGCCAGGCAATGAAGAAGTGTGTATTTTATCATAGCTTTTATTTATTTATTAATTATATACATGATCCAGATAGACCACACTGACATTAACATCTCAATGATTTCCCACAGCTAGCCAGGGAAGATTTTGTAAATTGGTATCCCATTTTTTTTTTTGAGATCTCAATACAAACAGTAATGAAACAAGAATACATTTTTGAGGAAACACACAATCCATAGGTAGTTCCCAGATGAACTAATTCCAGAGATGGTCCTCTGCTTTTGCCCTGAAAGGTAAAAGACATATCAGCTAAGGACTATGGATCACACACCACTGCACACAGACTTCAGTATCATCCATGGTGTCAAATGAAGCTGAGAGATCAAGGAGGACACTTAACAATGATGGTGATCTCTTGCTATTAAGAGTTTAATTACTACTCTCAAAGAGTATTTTCATTATTATGCCATCTCATAGGTTCATAGGTTCATACTAGGCTATCTGCCCTAGGGCATTTATAAGCCTAGCCAAAGTGTGTTTGACTTTCCCCACCCCTTGGAATGAGAATACTGTGCCCATTTAGGGTTTAGTTTACTGTGCCTCTGTCTAACAGTGACACAGAGATGATCCCCAGGGTAAACCTATGATCTCCCATCCACTCGTCAAGATTTCTCTTGAAGAGAGTCAGTGAGGGGCTCTGCCTAACATGGACTGGGATTTTGTTCCAGAGTGAAGGGAGCCTCTGGGTTATGAATCTGTCCTTCCAGCACGTCCTGTTTATTTCTGTGTTGAGGTTCAAATCATTCGCTCTCGTGGCTCTGGTGGATTTGGATTTTCTGAGGTGGAGCATATCCATTAATTCCGGATTGGACATGGCCTTGTACGTCAGGCATAGATCGCCTCTGAGTAGGCGGTATGTGACTGAATAGAGCTGGAGTTTCTTTAGCCGGGCAGCATATGGCATATGTTTGAGTCCCTTGATCCTCTTGATGAGGTACTTTTGGGGTCTTTCTAATTGCTGCAGGTGTCGGGTAAGGTACATCCCAAATGGGGCATTGTACTCAATTATGGGCCTGATAAGGGAAATGTAAAGGGGCACAATGACCTCTCTTGATCTAGATGTGAATCCTTTCAGGATAAGGTGGGCAATATAGAAGGTCTTTTTAACCACTTTGGCAGTATGAGTGTCAAATGAGAGGTTACTGTCAGCTTGGGTCCCTAGGTCCCTGATTACTTCTTCCATACTTAATGGATTACCACCTATGTGGTAATTTGTAGGTACTTTGTTTCTCCCAAAGAGTATGACTACACATTTTTTGGTGTTTAGTTTAAGGCCATAGCTCTGGCACCAGTTATCCATTTCTATGAGACCCTTTTGAAGGATGCTTGTGTCCGCTGGAGAATCAATTATGGCGCCCAGTTTGCAGTCATCTGCGAACTTGGTCAGCCACAATCCTCCTATGTTAGCTTGCACCTCAGAAAAATAAATACCAAACAAGAGAGGTCCCAGGACCGAGCCCTGTGGGACGCCACTTGTGACTGATTTAGAGTCTGACATGGCTCCAGCAATTCTGACCTTGTGGGTTCTGTCCTTGAGCCAGTTTGCAACCCATCTTATGACATAGGGGTTTACATTTAAGCTGGAGAGCTTGTCTATGATGCCCGAGTGGGGTATTGTGTCGAAGGCTTTTGCAAGGTCAAGGTAGGCTGTGTGAACTACCTTACCCTCATCAATGGCCTTAATGACTGTTTCAAAGAAGTCGACCAGGTTCAAGAGGCAGGATCTGCCCTTGACAAATCCGAATTGGGTAGGATCCAATGTCTGTAGGTCCTCAATGTCTTTGTTTAAGAGTTCCATAATGATCCTCTCCATAGCTTTGCAGACTAGGCTCATCAAGCTTATGGGGCGGTAATTTCCAGAGTCCATAGAGGCACCTCCTTTGTGGAGTGGGACCACTGTTGCTGTACGCCATTCTTTGGGTACATATCCTGTAGTAAAGCTGAGATTAAACAGCAGCCTTATGTGTGGGTTTAGTTCTTCTTGGAGTTCATGTAGCACACAACCCGGGACACCGTCTGGTCCCATTGATGCTGTGTTTTTAGATTTGGAGAGGGCGGCTCTCACCTGGGCATCTGAGATGTCAGGGAGGCAACACTCCGCTAGGATAGGTATTTGTCCTTTTGGGGGGGGGGGATTTGCACTGAACCTGTCTGCCAGTATGTTGGCAATGTTTGTGGGTTCAGTGTATTTTTTGTCATTTTGGACTAACTCTGAGCATGTCTGGGAGTTTCCACCCAGATTTCTAACATAACTAAAAAAGGCCTTGTGATTATTTTTAGTATCTTGTGCAATTTTTCTCTCAAAGTTGGCCTTGGATGATTTTATGAGTGATCGTAGTTTTTTGCTAGTACTGATCAGAGATGCCTTCCCTTTTAGGGATTTTGCTCTATCATGTAGTAGCTTCCTCCTTCTGTTGTATAGCTTATTAATGGCTGGGGTCCACCAGACAGGACGCCTGCCTTTGGGGGAATGGGTCTTGGTTTTATTTGGGATTGCATGATCCATGCATTCTTGAAGGTGACCATAGAATGCGTTTGTAAAGGATTCAGCGGAGTGGGCTGTGGTTTCCACTGGCCCTGGAGCCTTGAAGGATACCACTTCAGTCTTAAGAAGTGTGAAGTCAGCTTTTGAGAAATTCTTCACTGTGGTCTTCTGTGCTGGGGGTGGGAGCGGGATGTGGATTTCCAGTGAGATTAATTTATGATCTGATCTCACCAATGAGGGATATACTTCCGGTGTGGAGTATTGTGTCCCCATGTTTGTAATGATCAGGTCTAATATGTTATCCCCTCTTGTGGGAGTGGTGACTAGTTGTTCCATAGCATTTGAGTTTATGAATTCTAGGAACCTTTGGGCTAGGGTGTTGGGGCTTGAGTAATGCTCCCAGTCTATGTTTGGGTAGTTGAAGTCCCCCAATATGATGGTGTTTGGAGAGACGTTCATATTCTCCATTGACTTTAGGAAGGCTGAGTGGGGTTCCTAAGTTTGAGAGGGTGGTCTGTAGCATGCTACAAACTGGAGGGCAGTTTTGCCTACTGTTAATTGCACATGGATGGTCTCCAATGCTTCGTGCATTGCCACTAACCTGGAAGTGTGGGTATCTTTGATGAATATGGATACTCCCCCTCCTTTTGTGGTTCGGTCCAAGTTTTGGGGCCGAAAAGCATGATACGAGGTATAACCTGGTAGTGCTGGGGTGCTCTCGGGAGCCTTGAACCAGGTTTCTGTCACTGCACAGACATCAATGTTCTCCATACTGAGGAGGGCTTCGAGAGCGTGCATCTTGAGGTTTAGACTTCTGGCGCTGAGCAGCATTACCCTTAGCTCCTTTCTACTTGTGTTTTCTAGGGAGGTGGGTTTGTCTTTTGAGCCTTGCCTAAAAAAGGCACTATGGGGGTGGCAAGAGCCTTTGCCAATATTCGAAAGCCCAGGGATGACAGGTGCAAGCCATCCCTTGCGAAGCAGCATGGCTTGTCGAGCATGTCATCCCAAGTAGACAGACATTGGATCCCCCTAGAATGACACCAGTATTTAAGCCAATTCTTAAAACTGATCATTTTGTCTTTGTACTGTGGCATCATTCTTGGTGAGGGTAAGATGCTGCTCAAGGTCAGGCTCATACCGGCCTGGGCTACATAATCAGAGAGCTCCTCTATATCTCTTTTCATGTAGTCCAGGGAGGTACGTCTCAGGTCGTTCACACCAGCATGGACAGTGACTGAGTCATATTTGTACTTGCTTTGGAGTGACCTGAGTGCTTGTGTTATGTGGCGGATTCTAGCGCCCGACAGGCAGCTTACTGTAACCTTTTGCTTGTTCAGCCTGGTGAGCGGGACGTCAGTGTATCTGACTATAGAGTCACCTATTACAAGTGTATCAGGTATGTTGTTTAGCCTTAAGGGCTGTGACTGTTTGGCACACTGACTTTGTGAACTATGTGTTGCATGTGTTATGTTTTGAGGTGGTGGTTGCTTGGATGTCTGCTTTGGAGGCCTCTGTTGTTTTGGCAGATTTTTATTTAGAGCCTCCGAGTATGTTTTTGTGTGTTTATGTGTTTGGTTTGCAGTTGTGGTAGGTCTGTGTGAGACTGGGTTTGTGGTGTGTGTGGTTACCTTCTCCTCCTGACTGGTTTTGCCAGTACTGAGTCGAGAGAGCTCAGCCTCCAGTTTGGCTATATAGTTGCATCTCTCACATATATTTGTATTTGGTGGGAGGGGGAGAGGGTTGTCTGTCTACATGAGGCAGTTGTAACATTGCCTCAAGATTCCCAGATTCACCAACTGAACTGGAGAGGACGCCAGCAACTGACCCTTCGACATGCCAGAATAGTATAAGGGATTGCTGTGAACTGAGTCAGAAAGGACCTATGGGGAATGGGTACTCAAGGGGATTTTAGGGGGAATGTAGTGCTTTCTTTTTGTTAAAAAGTGCTTTACTTATGTAAAATGCTTATAGGAGCAAGTGCTGGGCTTTTTAGGTAGAGAATAGAATGTTTAGATTGAGAGTTAGAGCAGTTCCAAGGGAAAAATTGAAGAGCAGACTTTGCGAAGCCAGGAATGGTTTACACATGATTAACTGGCACTGCCCGATGCTGCGCTATGCGCAACTTCGCGCAAATTCACACAAAAGAGCGCTAAAGCGGGCTTTATAGCAGGGGGTTAGAAAGAGCTAGGAAATGGCCCAAAACGGCCAATAAGCTAGAGCCTACCAGTTAATTTAAGCAAAAAACAAACTTTCAAAGTGCAAAAAGTTCAGAAAACAAACAGTAATGCAGTAAATCAACTTTGCAGAGCTTAATTAGTTATAGAAACTCGCTTTTAGGCGAAATAAAGCAGTCGGAGATAAAAAGCCAAAAAAATGCTTATAAATCAATGGAAAGTCACTCTTCCACTGGCTGCTGCTTGTAGAACTCTGCAGGACACCACGAGGAGCTGTGCTGAGTCGAATACAAGCGCAAAAGTGTGCTAAAGTAGGCTTTATAGCAGGAAGTTAGAAAGAGGTAGGAAATGGCCCAAAACGGCCAATAAACTACAAGTTACTGGGCTGGAACCACTCATTAAGGGATAGATAGGCTGCTCAAAGCTCCCCACTCCCACTGGTGAACAAAGAAGCTTCCTCCTATCCAAACAAGGATATGGACAACACAGGAACTAAGACACAGCCCAGAGATCAGCAAAATCTGAAAACTGGACTATTCTAGTTCAGTAAAGGCAGGAAACAAGGATATTTTTTTTTTTTTTTTGTTTTTTTCACAAAGAAACAGAAAATAGATACAGTGGCAACAGTAAATGCTTTAAATTGGCTAGCGCACTTGAGTGTGTAGCCTACCAGTTAATTTAAGCAAAAAACAAACTTTCAAAGTGCAAAAAGTTCATAAAACAAACAGTAATGCAGTAAATCAACTTTGCAGAGCTTATTTAGTTATAGAAACTCGCTTTTAGGCGAAATAAAGCAGTCAGAGATAAAAAGCCAAAAAAATACTTATAAATCAATGGAAAGTCACTCTTCTACTGGCTGCTGCTTGTAGAACTCTGCAGGACACCACGAGAAGCTGTGCTGAGTCGAATACAACCGCAAAAGCGCGCTAAAGCGGGCTTTAAAGTAGGGGGTTAGAAAGAGCTAGGAAATGGCCCAAAACGGCCAATAAGCTGCAAGTTACTGTGCTGGAACCACTCCTTAAGGGACAGATAGGCTGCTCAGAGCTCCCCACTCCCACTGGCGAACAAAGAAGCTTCCTGCTATCCAAACAAAGATATGAACAACACAGGAGCTATGATACAGCCCAGAGATCAGCAAAATCTGAAGTCTGGACTATTCTAGTTCAGTAAAGGCGGGAAACAAGGATATTTTTTTTTTTTTTGTTTTTTTCACAAAGAAACAGAAAATAGATACAGTGACAACAGTAAATGCTTTAAGTTGGCTAGCGCACTTGAGTGTGTAGCCTACCAGATAATTTAAGAAAAAAACAAACTTTCAAAGTGCAAAAAGTTCAGAAAACAAACAGTAATGCAGTAAATCAAATTTGCAGAGCTTATTTAGTTATAGAAACTCACTTTTAGGTGAAATAAAGCAGTCGGAGATAAAAAGCCAAAAAAATACTTATAAATCAATGGAAAGTCACTCTTCCACTCGCTGCTGCTTGTAGAACTCTGCAGGACACCACGAGGAGCTGTGCTGAGTCAAATACAAGCACAAAAGCGCGCTAAAGTGGGCTTTATAGCAGGGGGTTAGAAAGAGCTAGGAAATGGCCCAAAATGGCCAATAAGCTACAAGCTACTGTGCTGGAACCACTCCTTAAGGGATAGATAGGCTACTCAGAGCTCCCCACTCCCACTGGTGAACAAAGAAGCTTTCTCCTATCCAAACAAGGATATGGACAACACAGGAACTATGACATAGCCCAGAGATCAGCAAAATCTGAAGACTGGACTATTCTAGTTCAGTAAAGGCGGGAAACAAGGATATGTTTTTTTTTTTTTTTGTTTTTTTCACAAAGAAACAGAAAATATATACAGTGACAACAGTAAATGCTTTAAATCGGCTAGAGCACTTGAGTGTGTAGCCTACCAGTTAATTTAAGCAAAAAACAAACTTTCAAAGTGCAAAAAGTTCAGAAAACAAACAGTAATGCAGTAAATCAACTTTGCAGAGCTTAATTAGTTATAGAAACTCGCTTTTAGGCGAAATAAAGCAGTCGGAGATAAAAAGCCAAAAAAATGCTTATAAATCAATGGAAAGTCACTCTTCCACTGGCTGCTGCTTGTAGAACTCTGCAGGACACCACGAGGAGCTGTGCTGAGTCGAATACAAGCGCAAAAGTGTGCTAAAGTGGGCTTTACAGCAGGGGGTTAGAAAGAGCTAGGAAATGGCCCAAAACGGCCAATAAGCTACAAGTTTCTGGGCTGGAACCACTCATTAAGGGATAGATAGGCTGCTCAAAGCTCCCCACTCCCACTGGTGAACAAAGAAGCTTCCTCCTATCCAAACAAGGATATGGACAACACAGGAACTAAGACACAGCCCAGAGATCAGCAAAATCTGAAAACTGGACTATTCTAGTTCAGTAAAGGCAGGAAACAAGGATTTTTTTTGTTTTTTTTTTCACAAAGAAACAGAAAATAGATACAGTGACAACAGTAAATGCTTTAAATTGGCTAGCGCACTTGAGTGTGTAGCCTACCAGTTAATTTAAGCAAAAAACAAACTTTCAAAGTGCAAAAAGTTCATAAAACAAACAGTAATGCAGTAAATCAACTTTGCAGAGCTTATTTAGTTATAGAAACTCGCTTTTAAGCGAAATAAAGTAGTCGGTGATAAAAAGCCAAAAAAATACTTATAAATCAATGGAAAGTCACTCTTCCACTGGCTGCTGCTTGTAGAACTCTGCAGGACACCACGAGGAGCTATGCTGAGTCGAATACAAGTGCAAAAGCACGCTAAAGCGGGCTTTATAGCAGGGGGTTAGAAAGAGCTAGGAAATGGCCCAAAACGGCCAATAAGCTACAAGTTACTGGGCTGGAACCACTCCTTAAGGGACAGATAGGCTGCTCAGAGCTCCCCACTCCCACTGGTGAACAAAGAAGCTTCCTCCTATCCAAACAAGGATATGGACAACACAGGAACTACAGCAAAATCTGAAAACTGGACTATTTTAGTTCAGTAAAGGCGGGAAACAAGGATATTTTTTTTGTTTTTTTCACAAAGAAACAGAAAATAGATACAGTGACAACAGTAAATGGTTTAAATCGACTAGCGCACTTGAGTGTGTAGCCTACCAGTTAATTTAAGCAAAAAACAAACTTTCAAAGTGCAAAAAGTTCAGAAAACAAACAGTAATGCAGTAAATCAACTTTGCAGAGTGTATTTAATAATAGAAACTCGCTTTTAGGCGAAATAAGGCAGTCGGAGATAAAAAGCCAAAAAAATACTTATAAATCAATGGAAAGTCACTCTTCTACTGGCTGCTGCTTGTAGAACTCTGCAGGACACCACGAGAAGCTGTGCTGAGTCGAATACAACCGCAAAAGCGCGCTAAAGCGGGCTTTAAAGTAGGGGGTTAGAAAGAGCTAGGAAATGGCCCAAAACGGCCAATAAGCTGCAAGTTACTGTGCTGGAACCACTCCTTAAGGGACAGATAGGCTGCTCAGAGCTCCCCACTCCCACTGGCGAACAAAGAAGCTTCCTGCTATCCAAACAAAGATATGAACAACACAGGAGCTATGATACAGCCCAGAGATCAGCAAAATCTGAAGTCTGGACTATTCTAGTTCAGTAAAGGCGGGAAACAAGGATTTTTTTTTTTTTTTTTGTTTTTTTCACAAAGAAACAGAAAATAGATACAGTGACAACAGTAAATGCTTTAAGTTGGCTAGCGCACTTGAGTGTGTAGCCTACCAGATAATTTAAGAAAAAAACAAACTTTCAAAGTGCAAAAAGTTCAGAAAACAAACAGTAATGCAGTAAATCAAATTTGCAGAGCTTATTTAGTTATAGAAACTCACTTTTAGGTGAAATAAAGCAGTCGGAGATAAAAAGCCAAAAAAATACTTATAAATCAATGGAAAGTCACTCTTCCACTCGCTGCTGCTTGTAGAACTCTGCAGGACACCACGAGGAGCTGTGCTGAGTCAAATACAAGCACAAATGCCCACTAAAGTGGGCATTATAGCAGGGTGTTAGAAAGAGCCTGGAAATGGCACAAAACGGCCAATAAGCTACAAGCTACTGTGCTGGAACCACTCCTTAAGGGATAGATAGGCTACTCAGAGCTCCCCACTCCCACTGGTGAACAAAGAAGCTTCCTCCTATCCAAACAAGGATATGGACAACACAGGAACTATGACACAGCCCAGAGATCAGCAAAATCTGAAGACTGGACTATTCTAGTTCAGTAAAGGCGGGAAACAAGGATTTTTTTTTTTTTTCACAAAGAAACAGAAAATAGATACATTGACAACACTAAATGCTTTAAATCGGCTAGCACACTTGAGTGTGTAGCCTACCAGTTAATTTAAGCAAAAAACAAACTTTCAAAGTGCAAAAAGTTCAGAAAACAAACAGTAATGCAGTAAATCAACTTTGCAGAGCTTATTTAATTATAGAAGCTCGCTTTTAGGTGAAATAAAGCAGTCGGAGATAAAAAGCCAAAAAAATACATATAAATCAATGGAAAGTCACTCTTCCACTCGCTGCTACTTGTAGAAGTCTGCAGGACACCACGAGGAGCTGTGCTGAGTCGAATACAAGAGCAAAAGCGCGCTAAAGCGGGCTTTATAGCAGGGGGTTAGAAAGAGCTTGGAAATGGCCCAATACGGCCGATAAGCTACAAGTTACTGGGCTGGAACCACTCCTTAAGGGATAGATAGGCTGCTCAGAGCTCCCCACTCCCACTGGTGAACAAAGAAGCTTCTTCCTAGCCAAACAAGGATATGGACAACACAGGAACTATGACACAGCCCAGAGATCAGCAAAATCTGAAAACTGGACTATTCTAGTTCATTAAAGGCGGGAAACAAGGATTTTTTTTGTTTTTTTTTTGTTTTCTTCACAAAGAAACAGAAAATAGATACAGTGACAACAGTAAATGCTTTAAATCGGCTAGCGCACTTGAGTGTGTAGCCTACCAGTTAATTTAAGCAAAAAACAAACTTTCAAAGTGCAAAAAGTTCAGAAAACAAACATTAATGCAGTAAATCAACTTTGCAGAGCTTATTTAGTTATAGAAACTCGCTTTTAGGCGAAATAAAGCAGTCGGAGATAAAAAGCCAAAAAAATACTTATAAATCAATGGAAAGTCACTCTTCCACTCGCTGCTGCTTGTAGAACTCTGCAGGACACCACGAGGAGCTGTGCTGAGTCGAATACAAGCACAAAAGCACGCTAAAGCGGGCTTTAAAGCAGGGGGTTATAAAGAGCTAGGAAATGGCCCAAAACGGCCAATAAGCTACAAGTTACTGGGCTGGAACCTCTCCTTAAGGGATAGATAGGCTGCTCAAAGCTCCCCACTCCTGGTGAACAAAGAAGCTTCCTCCTATCCAAACATGGATATGGACAACACAGGAACTATGACACAGCCCAGAGATCAGCAAAATCTGAAGACTGGACTTTTTATTTAGAGTGCATTATGCAAGCTAGAAGTGCACACTTTCAAATAATTTTCACGGCCTCAGAACAGTCATTCTAGTTAAACAGACACCGTATAATCTGCAGAGGAATTTGCTGATGTATATTGTCATGTCTTGCTGATGTTCCATGGGATGTATTCCACCCAATGAGATTAACCTCATTTACAAAAAAGGTGTGCAGCCACATCTCAGTCATTGTTTGAGAATGTTCTCCAGTTTATTAGACAGGCTAAACTGCACAGTGTTTTGATCGTCTGAAACAGATTGATTAACCTAAAGCAAACAAAAGCTTGCTGTATATGACTGTTGTCTTCTTATGGGAGACTTCAGATTGGTACCCATCATAAAACTCATCAAGCTTAAGTTTGTTCTTAAGGAAGTTTTATCCACATTGATACTCTGACCTGCATACCTCCTTTCTTATATGTAGAGCTTTTGGTTAAGCATGGCTTATGCATAATATTTACATACTGTTTGAGCAGGGACATATATGTATTAGGGGTATCTGATCAAGAGTAGAAGTGACAGTGTAACTATATGTTATTGTATAAGAATCAGGATAATTTTTCTGTGCAGTTTGAAGGAAGATGACAGTATGAACTAGGTCATCTCCACTTGTTGGACTTAAATACATGTATTATTCCACCTCACTTTCAAGTGACTTAGGTGGATCACAATAAGGCAATGGATGAAGTAATGGCTTGATGGTGAAATAGGTTCCATTACCAAGACTGACATGACTTCATCCAGCTGGAATATCAACTTAAGAAAATGTTTTATAGAATGAGTAGCAAGGATAACTGCTTGCACAAACCAGAGCCACTTACTCTTCGGTAAGGACTGCTATTTCATCATTGGCAAAGATTTTCAAGATAGCCAAAGGCAGGGATTATATTAGAAGATGCCTGCATTTTTTTCCCGCTCTCAAGGCATGTAAATGAGTTGGTAGATCTAGTCGAAACTTTGTACACTTCAATATGAATCTAAAGCAAACTGCAACTACCCTCATCTTAACCTATTTAAACTTGACGTAATAGATGTGGCTCATAAAGAAGTAATGTTGAGGTCCGGCCCAGTTTCACTTATGAAATTTAAGTCACCATATCAAAATAAATATGCATGCCTCACATCTATGTGTAGTGTCCTGTATAGTCCCATTTGATTGCAGATCCTTCATGTCAAGTCTGTGATAGATATCAGACTTCCTTGGTACTTCATGCAAGCAAGGAAAACCTCTGTCTTTGAGAAATTTCACCCCCCCCCCCCCCAGAGCAGCACTGCCTGATCCTAACAGGGACCTAACCACCTCCCATCCCCTTTACCCCCCCCCCCAATAAACTTACAATCCTCCAGTAGTGGTGCAGTTGATAGCATCATTCTTTTCTTCATTATAATTCCAGCTTCTTCCAATGTGATACTAGTGGTGAGGTTCACAAAATAAAATGCATAAGGGACCAACTGTAGGTTCCTGTGATAGAGCTAGACATACATCCATGTGAACCCTAACTGAGTAAAAGTCATCTAACTGTGGATCACACCTTAGGCATTGTCGTGTAAGCAAATAAATACAGGCTGTTAAAGTGATGCTTAGATTTCAGAGTGTGAAACTAGAATATAGCTCATGCTAGAAATAATGATACCTCCTAAAAAAATATCAAGAACCGAGGTGACATGAGAATCTATAAGCTTAATTTTAATTTAATGAAACTTTCCATGGGTTAAGACACGCAAACAGAATACTATACTGTAAGTCAAGACAATCTTTTAAACTTCAAGGAGTAATATAGTGATCTTTGTATGCCTCCCTTTGAACTGGAGTTCTCGCAGAAGTTCTTGCTTGAATTTTTCTACAGATCTGTTATGTAGAAATTTTTCAGTCAGAGGTACACCATAGTAAACAAATGCCCATACAGTTTAACAAGAAAAACTAATTCCTTGTATCAATTTAATTCTTCTAAGTGCCTGACCACTGATTGCACACATTTGATGGATTCTTATCCCAGGGAAACAGCCTTTAAAAGAACAGGCTGTTACTATAGCATTAATACATAATTAAATTACATCTGTCGCTGGGATACCTTTATGATTAATGTTTTTTTTTTTTTTTTTTTTTTTTTTACAGAGGTAAACACTGAGTAGCCAAGCACAATCAGAGTAAATTCCTGTTGTTGTAATACACACCATAAACTTCTATTAAAGCTCTTCAGCTCCAACCCATGTAAGGTCTTTTTCAGTGTTGGAGTCTTCAGCCTTCAACCTGTTGTTTCCAGTCTCCAGCTTGGACCCTGTTAGCTCTTCAGTACTGGAGATATGACCTTCAACCCCAGGCACCACTGCTTCGGCAGGGGACTGCTCAGCTCTGAAGTTAGACTCTCAGGTGCTGACAGATTTTGGTTTGGTATTTGAAGTCATGGAGAGGATAATGGCTTCTCCACTGAGACATTGTACAGGGCTTCTTTAGACATTGGCTCCACCATCAGATGCTCACCCACCTGTTTCTAAGCCTCTGTTTCATGTCTCCCAGGGACAGAAGAAATCAGATACCATCAAAGAAAATACCATAGTGCTAATAACCTCTTCAGGGACTTGGATCTGTTACAGTTGGGGATTCTCAGGAACAGGACATGTAAAAAGAGACACATGGATTCCTTAATGTAGTCTAACACTTCAGACATGGACTTGGAGGTTTGAGAGGATTCCCTCAATTCCCTCCTGAAGATGCCTAATTTTACAAGACAAGCATGGGGTGAGGTGTACAGCCATCTCAGGTCCAAGGTGTCAGAGGCACAATCAGTAGATAACCTTTTTTTTTCAATTTTTTGCTCCTGACATAAACACGAGGGTGTGCAGTATAGTGTGAGGACATTAGGACCTGGCACTCCTCTTTTGGAGAGAAGGCAGCACTCCCAGGTCAGAGAACAGACCTTTTTTGCTCCGAAGTGTAACAATGAGGGGCACAAAACTGGAGAGCAGCAAAGGGTGCCAAATGAGCCAACTACATCTCTGCCTGATGGGGCCTATACTATTTATTTATTTATTTATTTATTTTACATTTGTTAACCGGGAAAGTCCGACTGCATACAGGTCCATTTTCAGTGGAGGCCCAGGGAGAAAAGCTCCAAATGTACAAAAACAAGTGTAAATACAGTGAAATTATTGCAGTGAGTTATCACAAAACTGAGATTTGTTTAATGATATGTACACACAGGTACACGTTTTTCTCACATACACACAGCAAAGGTTGGAAGCAAGTAGCTGAGAAAGAAATAGTTAAAGATTTCATCTGAAAAAGGAAAACACATATATTAAAGGTGGTTATCATACATGGCGTAGTGTTAACTTTAAATCTTTCCAGTAGGTGGGTGATACACAGAATTTTAAACAGTTAGAATGTCAGAGTTTTATTCCTGTAATGAGGTTCTCATTTATGAAGTATGTTTGAGTGGGAGTTGGTCAGGGTTTGTACAGGGACAAAGCCACTGCATTTTTAGGTCTTTCTTAAGGGATTTTTTGAATTGGAATAAGGGGGGATCAGTGGTGAGTTCAGCAGGAAGTAGGTTCCAGTTTTTACCTATCACTATCTTTTCTGAACGTTATCAACATTCTAGTTAAATAGATTTCGTACAAAGTCTCCATAGTGTAAAGATGTACGATCCTCTGAAAAAAATAAAATTAGCAATAACATTATGTCAGAGTCACATAACTTAAAAAAGTCTGAAGCATACTTTAGTCATAATATTGTTCAATAAAACATAACTGCGAAACTCAGTGGTAGTTCATGCATGCAACTGTAAGTTAGAATTATAGGTTTACAAGTATTCTTATTTTAATGCATATATGAATAAGTTTACGGCTAAATATAATGCAGTGATACTTTGACCACATTGTTGTTCCACATAGAATTATATCTGTAAAGTATGTGCTGTTTCAGGCAGACAGACACACACACACATATTTCTTTACAAAAACATACATTTCAAAACATAACAAAAGATGATAGCTGTAAACATGAAAATTATTTTGCAAATCATTAGCTACAAAAATGAATAGAGTTCAATATGCAAATATTCACTTTATATATGGGCAAAAATTCAAAAAAGTCCTGATTCCTTATTTTTAAACAAACAGATTTGAATAAAGTAAAAACCTGACTCCCTGGTGCAAACTGGAGCTGTGCTTGTGACCTAGGTAACCGTTGTACAATCATACAGTCATCAGACCCTGCACTGGAGGAACCATGCGTGGCTGGGGTGGAGTGAAAGGGTGTGGAGGGGTTACACACATTTGGATGCACATGGGGCAATGTTGTCTCCTTGTTGGAGACTGGAGATACTATTAATCTTGTTGTTGGAGGCAGATTAATTGGGGGGAATACCACTTGTGGAAGTGATGGAACACCCTTCATAGTCTCAGTTCAATAAAATATGTATGCTTTCAGGATGACAGTTAACATTTTATCCTAAACTCATACGTCAACTTAAGTTTATTTGTATGCTTCTTGGAAAGTTCTAATCTTTGTGAATAAAGGCAAGAATTCCATGATTATTTATTATTTTGTATTTCCAGGGTACCAGAGAGAGCTGACATACAAGCATTCTGACGGTTCCTACAGTGCTTTTGGAGAAAGAGATCCAGGGGGCAACACTTGGTATGAGTCTCTTATGATTTTGTGTTGCACATTGCATGCTGACTGTTCTGGAATATACACACATTGAATACATAGTTAGTGATTTGAGAAAATGGAATTAATCTGCTGAGAAGCTTGTCATGTACTACTCTAAGTTAACAAGCTGCCATCTCCAATCAGCTCAGTTGTTTAGACTTGCTACCAGTGAATAATTAATGTGTATAATTTCATAGTTGGCTTAATCAAGAGTAGCAGGAGGTCCTTGGTGAAATCCAGGATGGTGGCAGTACTACCATGACAGGAAGAAAGATGTGGCCTGCTGAATATTTCTGCCAGCCTTTCCTGGAAATTGTGTGTGTGTGTGTGTGTGTGTGTGTGTGTGTGTGTGTGTGTGTGTGTGTGTGTGTGTGTGTGTGTGTGTGTGTGTGTGTGTGTGTGTGTGTGTGTGTGTAGGTAACTTGTGTGAAAGGTAAGGGGCACTAGAAAACATTGTGGTGAGAAATACACTTCGGATGCTAGGCCAAAGACTCAGCCCTGTAATTGACCTCTGTTCAGTCTAATCTGAGTGTGGATGTTGGAAGTCTGTACTCAGGGTAACAGTGCATATTCCCTTTTTGCTGTTGGGTCCAGTTTGCATATTGTGAATTGATTATTGAGTTAGACTTGTGTGCAGTTTCTTTCATTTATCTTAAACTTTGGGTACCAGTGGTGTAACTGTATAGACCATCCCCCTGTTGCCAGTTAGAAGCTTTTCTTTACATTAGTGGAAGTAGTGCCATTTGTGTTTGACTTTTTAGGTGCCATTGGTGGGATTCAAACCCCATGTGTGCCACAGTCATCACACTGATAGTTAACATAGCAGTTTATTACACTGGTTCTGAGTATATTTTCTGGCCTTCTTCTTCATAGTTAACTTTTCCTCCCTTCTTTTTTCAGCATGTTAATGATTCAATAAAGCACTGGAGAAAATATGCAGTAGAGCAGTTCTTTCTGCAATTTAAGAAATAGACATCTGTTTTTGGAAGACACAGTGATTCTGTGTGTACTGCTGAAAATCACCATGAAATATTTGCTGGAAAGTTAATTTCTTCAGTTGTAGATTATTTCTAAATTAATATAGCACTGCTGCTTTCACATTCATTTCCAGGTCAATATTAAGAACAATGACTGTTTTTTTCTAAAATACTGCTCATATTAGGTTATTCCACTTTATAGAATGTTTACTGTCTTATTCATTGCATTTTGTTGATGAGTTAGATTCCACTTTGCATTATTAGGCTGTTTTTTACTGATGGCTTGAAGGATTACTTGTACTTCTCCTTTCGGCTTTTCCCAGTTAGGGGTCTCCACTGTGGAACAACGGTCCACAGAACAATTGCAGTGGAGTTTTACAGTGTCAAGTTGCCAGCCTGGCACCCAACCTTCCACAGAAGGCACACACATGCACACACTCACACCTAGGGCCAATTTAGAGTATCCAGTCCACCTATAGTATGTCTTTGGGATGTGGGAGGAAACCAGAACACCCGGAGGAAACCCAATCGACTGCAGGGAGGACATGCAGACTCCGCACAGAAGGCACCCCAGCTGAGAATTTAACCAGAGAACCTCTTGCTGTGAGATAGCAACACTAATGGTTGCAACTAGGCAGAAATTGCCCACAAATATAAATTAGTTATTTAAACTTAAGCATAAGATGTGGTACTTCTAGAAATTTCTGAAGAGTGGGACATGTTGAGAGCATGTACAACTTCACAGATTATGATATATCTTAAAGTATTCTTTAACATTCTATATCATGTTGGGAGTTCTTAAAATCACTGGTGTTATTCATTTGTTGTATAAATGTCGCATCCACATATATATTCACACACAAATACACACATATATAACTTGAAGTGTGTGCATTGTTGACACATTCATCCAGATGGGCATATTGTGTACAGTCTTTAAATGTAAACTACATGTAGGAGGTGAAGTAGAAACTACACTGTGATAATTTCTTCTATAGTCCAAAGAAAAAAAAGTTCTGTCTCAAGTTAACCAGTCCTTCTCTTCAAAATGAATCACAAAAGCAGCAACAGAAGCACACTGGAACATGGCATCGCTATACAGATTTAATCCAAACTTAAAATGAAATATAAAAAGCAAGAAAAATACATATAAAACACAGTAAGCACTTTCACATCTACAAACAGATGCTTCATCAGACCATTGAGTAACTGCTACACAGAGACAGCAGTTACGGATCTCACTGAAATGTTCACGTATTCTTTCTCTGAGACAGCAGTTGGTCTTCCCAACATAAAATGCTGGACATTTCATACACCTAGCTAGGTATACCAAGTCCCCACTTGAACAGTCAGCATACTTTTAAGACTAAAAAGAATATAAAGAATCTGGATAGATAATCCAAACTCTCAGTAAATAAATCCCTTATTAAAAACTCTGCAGTCAGATAACTCTGGGTCTCAGCTAGCATGACTTCCACTGGTAATAATGACCTTTAGCCTCTGTGTGTCTCTCCTTATCCCACAATACTCTAAACTCCTCTGAACTCTCATTCTAAGTAAATCTCTGATACTGAAGATCTCCTGGACTTAAAAAGCACACATGTACAGCTGTCTTTCGTTAGTTAGACTGCAGATATCTAATTGTAAAGAGACCAGTCCCTATTTTCTTTTAAGTATTTTTCCACACAAATGGCCCTATTGCTTCTCTATTCCATTTAACTAAATACTCAGCACTGTCTTACTGCATGTCCATGAACATGCCAGTTATCCCTGTCTTTTAAGTATTTTCCTAGTGAAACCACCACCCCACAATACAGACCCCCCCACAGCTTGAACCCACTAATGTCAAGCCCTCTGGAAGGTCTATGAACCTTAGATAGACTGTATACCTTGTGGTGGTGAACACCTGGATAGTACTGAATATGGAAATTGGAACAATTGGAGTGCCTGAAGTTTAAGGTGGTAGTTATCTCAGGAGATAAAGGATATGAGATATTTTGTGTAGGCCAGGTTTTGATTCTCTTAGTTTCAGTTTGCCTACTGTGTGACTTTGAGCAAGCCATGTAACCAGAAAGTGGTGTGGGGAAATTGGGCTAGGTTCCTCAATGGTCTCCTGGAGCACATACCTATGATGTTATGACCCTGATGGTTTGACATTACCTTCCTTCTGCTGGTCATTAAAGGCATGGTGTGATATATATATAGCTAGTGTGCCTTATCTGATATTTAACAATAGTGTCTGGTCTTAGAATTACTCATTTTCTCTTAGGATATCAGACTTGATTTGCTTCATTTCCTAGTTTTTTGGTTAGCACTATCCTTAACCTAACTTCTGCAGCATCTATTTATACAGTGAAGGATTTTGAAAGTTTTGGGCTAACTTGTGCCTGTCACTGTGTGCTTTTCCACAATAGGCATGACCAGTTTCACTCTGTGCTGTAAATCCTTGTAATGCTTAATTGCATTCGGAGTTGCTTCCTACTCTTCCTTTACTTCTTTCACTATACCCAACAGACTTCTAAGGTGTCTGCCATATAACAATTTGAAGGGACTAAATCCTGTAGAGGCTTCTACTCACAGATGGAGAATAAAAAGGGCAACAGCAGGTCCCAGTTTTTCTCCTTTACAACGACCTTTCTTAAAATAGAATGTTATGTAGTCCTGTCTCGCCTCCATTATTACATGTGGGTTGGACTCGGCTGCTTAGAAAGCCTGAAAACTTCTGATTGGCTCGTGGCTAGTAGGTATCCCATGGTGCATGAGCACATTCCCCAGATCTCATTTGCCGCGTCTTCAGTCGGAAGCTTCTTTTGGTTGGCCGTGGCTAAGTGATTTAGTTCTTTATTATTACTACTTATTAGGAGTTTTTTGCTTCATGTGAAGTGTTATTCTGATTGCTGACAGTTTTATTGTGATACCGATTTGTGTCTTTAACCGGATTTGACTTATTACTGTTTTAAAAAAATTCTTGGGCCTCTTGGCCTTTTGTGTGTGGTTCCCATGAGTGTGTGCTTTTAGACTAGACCATTTAACTTAGAGGTGTTAGTTTGTTCCCTTTTTTTTCCTTCTTGCACTAGGTTCATTTAAGTTAGAAAACCTAGTGAAACCACTTTTATTTTTTGTTGTGAGTTTTAGGGCTAGATCTGCTTAAGGTAGAGGATCTAGTTCCCCTCTTGTTGTGTAAGTGTGTTGGTTTTTCTCTACTGCCATTATGTCCAAAGAACATAAACAGTCAGAGTTTAAAAAGTGTACTAAATGTTCGCAAAAAATGTCCATCACTGATGGACATAGCGTCTGTGTGTACTGTTTAGGGGCCATACATCTTCAAGAAACTTGTCTCTTTTGTCATTCCTTTAGCCCTAGAGTGCTCCAGGAATGGAAGAATAAGCTGATTCTAAAAGACATGTTAAAACCTTCCTTTGAGGAAGACCTAGCCAGTTCTTCCTCCTTTGCTAGGTTGCAGTCTTCTAGAAAGGATAAGGGCAAGACCTCTAAAAGGCCTTCTCCAGCCTCAACTTCTGTCTCTGAACCTCCACAGAAGTTACCAAAATCGGAGTTGGCATCTGTCTCTTGGGCTCTACTGTCTTCAGAGCAGATTGAGATTCTGGACACCGACCCTGCAGTATCGGCACCAAGTGTTTTGGTGCCGATCACTAGCAGTCCTCTTCAGAGCTGCTCTACAGACATTCCACCGGTCTCCCCTACTCTAAAATTGCCTATATTGCAGAGAGCAAGGTCTCTCACACTGCCCTCCAGATCCTCCAGGAGCTTATCTGAAGAAGACATCGAGAGAGTTGTACTCAGACTCCTTAAGTCGTCGGCCTTGCCAAAATTTTTATCGGCTCCGACCCTTTCGGTCTCTGAGCTGACTCCTGCTACCGATCATGCTCTTTTTCCTCCTCCAACCCAGATTGGGCCTTTGGAGCCGATGTTATCGGTACTGATTATAGTGGTTGTCTCGGAGCCGAGCTCTGCTCCGACACTATCAGTGCCGTCCAAAGTGTCTAGGGTCCGAAGCTCTTCAATCGGCCCCGAGAGGGACACTTGGAACCGAACCTCTTCGGTGCCGAGTCTTCCTCTTGGTGCGTTGGCCCAATCCTCGGATCTCAGAGCCGATTCTTTTGGAGCCATCGGCACCTACGCTCTCTTCAGAGCTGGGGCGTCATTCGGAGCCGGAGGAATTGGTCTTCATGAGGATGACGAGCATGTTGGATAGTTCATCCGTACCACATAGGAGTACCGATGCTATACTCCCTCAAGCGCTGACTACGGTCTCAGCATCCTCTCTCCCCCGGGATGGTAGAGACCCACAGCCTCAGGACCCCCATTTGGTTGGCTCCCGATCTTCCGAGACCTCCCCAGAAGACCCCACTGAGGAGCTCCCTCGGAAAAGATCATGTAAGAGGAAGCATGTAGACTCCCCTGATGAGTCTGTCACATCTGGCACTGACCTCGATGAGTCGGAGGGGTCCCCTAAGTCTTCCTCTGGAGATGCCTCCTTTGCACACATTTTGGAGATCCTCAGGCAGAGAGGCAGCTGGCCCAACATTACCCCGTCCGATGAGGAGTCAGTGTATCTGAAGGCTTTCGGATCTCAACTCTCAGCTTCATGGGTGTCTCCTCCGTTTGATGAATTACTAGATCTTGTGAGTCAGAAAGCATGGCAGACTCCTGATGCCATGGAACTGGTCCCCAGGAGGCCGAATAAATTTCTTTCCGCCCCTAAAGACAATGAATTTTTAACCAAGGGTTTACCTGTTGATGCCATGGTGGTGGCGGCGGCCACTAAGAAGGAGCTTGCAGATACTTCTTCTTCTATCCAACCATCTAATAAGGAATACTGAATGATAGATAGGTACGGGAAACGTATCTTCTCTTTAGCGGCTTTTACACTCCGATCCCTGAACTATCACATTTTATGAGACTTCAGAGAGATCTCCTAAAGGAGTTAGGAGATACTCTTCAGGGTACCTCTACTGAAGCAGTCCCATCTACAGTGTCGGCTCAGTTGGCTACTCTCACATCTATTGTTAACTCTTTCATGCGGCTGATTTTGTATGCAGCTGATGGTGCGAGTAGGGCAGCAGGTTCTGGAGTCTCCTTAAGGAGACATTCCTGGATGCATCTGTGAAACTTTGCTGAGCCTTTCAAGTCTACATTCACCAATGCTCTCGTGGACTGATCCTTTCTTTTTGGACCCAAGGTGAAAGATACCCTCACCAGGTGTGAACAGGAAGGAAAGACTCTCTCTGCCATGGGAGTCCGTTTTACCCTTCCTTCTAGACCTTACCCTAAAGGTCAGAAGAGTGGTAAAATGTGGTTCAAGAAATCACAGAGACCTTTCTAGGACACACAGGGTGATTCCTCCTTCAGAGGCATGGGAGGAGGAAATAATGGTAGACATCGCACTAGAGGCAGGGGAGGCCCACAAAATCAGGGAGGTCGTGATTCCTTTCGTGACCATCCCTATCAGCCTTCTTGATGTGGAACCCGACTGTGCATCTCTGGAGCCGGTCGGGGGTCGCCTGTCTTTGTACCCAGAAGCCTGGCTAAATCTCACTCGAGACAAGCGGGTACAAGACATTATCACCAGAGGTTACTCTATATCCTTTTCCCTTCCACCACGCCCTCCCAAAAGGATCCCAGATGCACCACTCAATCACAGGGATCAAGCGGCTATAGAGATAAAAAAGCTGCTATTAAAATGAGTCATCCAAAAGGTCCCAGCAGACCAGTCAGGATTCGGAACATACTCCAGGTTCTTTTTAGTTCCAAAAAGAACAGGAGACTGGAGACCCATCCTGGACCTCAGCAGGTTAAACAAGTATGTAAAGAAGTCCAAGTTCCGAATGGTCTCTCTACAATCCATACTCCCTCTGTTAGGGAGAGACAGCTGGATGTGCTCAATAGATCTCCAGGATGCCTACTACCACATAATGATGGACAAAGCATCAAGGAGCTACCTACGCTTCCGTCTGGGAGCCAATCATTACCAGTTTTGGGCACTGCCCTTTGGTCTCACCATAGTCCCCCCAGGTGTTCACCAAGTGCATGGCAGTAGTCACAGCTCATTTGAGTCGTCAGGGAATCCAAGTCTTTCCATACCTGGACGATTGGCTCCTGACCGCCACCACCAGGCATCGCCTAGTTCAATCAAGAGATTCCACAATCAAGCTCTGTTCCCAGTTGGGAATCTCTATAAACTTGAAAAACTCCTCTACTTTGCCCACTCAGTCTATAACATTTATAGGAGCAAACATAGACACGGTCACTATGACAGCCAGACTACCTACAGACAGAATACAGAATCTTGCGCAACACATTTACAGGATACTTTCCCTTCGAAGAGTCAAAGCGAAGGTGGTGTTGCAGCTTCTCGGAACTATGGCATCGACCATAACCTTGATACCTTTAGCAAGACTGATGTGGAACCCGACTGTGCATCTCTGGAGCTGGTTGGGGGTCGCCTGTCTTTGTACCCAGAAGCCTGGCTAAATCTCACTCGAGACAAGCGGGTACAAGACATTATCCAATGGCTCCTGTCATCCCAGTGGTCCTTTCAGCAGTTGCAGATTCTGATTACAGATTCTTGCAAAAAGGATCTATGCTGGTGGATTCAACTAGGTCATCTTACCACAGGAACTCCTTTTGTACCACTCAACCCATTGCCACTGTGACCACGGATGCCTCTCAGATAGGGGAGGGCATTATCTTGGCAGGACTGTCCAAGGCACATGGCAAGATCAGGAGGCCCATCTACATATCAGTGTCCTAGAGATGAGAGTGGTGCTTCTAGCTTTGCAAGCACTTCACGACTTTCTCCCTCTGGGGACAATAGCTATCCAGACCGACAACATGTCGGTGGTTTGGTATCTAAACAAACAAGGGGGGGGCCAGATCATACCCCTTATGTCGCAAGGCCCTGCGAGTTTGGAATTGGGTGATTTCTTCCCAACACTTTCTCATTGCAACGCACATCCCGGGGACTTCCAACGTTATGGAGGACAAGCTAAGCAGGGCAATATTGTTACCTCACGAATGGTCCTTGAACCAAAAAATAGCCCGTATGATCTTCCACAAGTGGGGACAACCCTGCTACGACCTCTTTGCCAGCCCCATCAACACCAAATGCAGCACCTTTTTCTCTCTCGTCCCCCCTCCGGGAGAGTCTCCAAGAGATGCACCCATCCACGATTGGCCCCCGGAACTCTTTTATGCTTTTCTTCCTTTTCCACTCATCCCCAAGGTCATACAGAAAGCAATGTTGTTGGGAAGCAAGATGATCCTCATCACTCCTTACTGGCCTCGTCAGATTTGGTTCCCTTTCCTCGGGCCTCACTTGTTAGACTATCCATGGACTCTGGACCCAGTGCCAGACCTCCTGACACGTCAGGTTCTCTTCACCCCAGTCTCCACACTCTCAAACTGACAGCATGGCTGCTCCAGTTCCATCACTAGTCAGGCTTCATGATCTGTCTCCAGCTGTAACCCATATTATTACCTCTTCTCACAAGCCATCGACTAGAAAATTGTATCACAGTAAATGGAAGAGATTTTCTATATGGGCACACAACAGAGAAGTTGATCCATTTACAGCTCACATTACTATGGTTCTAGAGTTCCTTTCAGAACTTTTTCACCAGGGTTCAGCAGCTGCTACACTCTGAGTTCAGCTAGCAGGAATATCTAATTTTCATGCGGGGATTAATGATTCCAGTCTTATGTCTCACAAACTGTGCAAATCTTTTCTTAAGGGTTCCATGATGTTAAGACCTCCTGTGCAAGACCTCATTCCTCCTTGGGATCTGAAACTATTCGTGTCTAGACTTACTCTACCACCTTTTGAACCAGCCCATAGTTGTCAGTTGAAATTTCTGTCTTGGAAGACTCTGTTTCTAGTAGCAATAACCTCAGCCAGACGAGTTTCTGAATTACAGGCCCTGTCAGTTAAACCTCCATATTTAATTTTTCACAAAGACAGGGTTTCTCTCTGGACCAATCCTTCCTTTATTCCTAAAGTCTGTTCTCAATTTCACTTAAACCAAACAATTGAATTGCCAGTGTTCTTCCCTATTCACTCCAATAAAGCAGAGTATACATTCCACCAATTGGATGTGCATAGGCAAATGCGTTTCTATAGCCACAGGACCAAAGGATTTAGAAAATCAGAACGGCTGTTCGTTTCTTTTGCTGAGGCGAGAATGGGCTTGCCAGTTTCCAAGGTTACACTATCGAACTGGATCTCTAGTTGTATTTCCTTTATTTACACTGCTCAGGGAAAGGAGTTACCCTTTAAAGTTAAAGCGCATTCTACCAGGTCCTTTTCTACTTCTGCTGCTTTCCAAGCCAGGACACCTATTGATAATATACGTGCAGCAGCAACATGGGCTACCCTTCATACCTTCATTTGCCATTATAAATCGGATTTAACTTCCAGGGGTAGAGCCTCGTTTGGTTCCACGGTACTTAGGAGTATTTTCCAGTGAGTCACCCATTCAAGATGCTAGGGACACTGTCCCACACGTAATAATGGAGGCGGGATAGGACTACATAACATAAAAAAGTTATGTACTCACCATAATGTTCCATGTATGTAGTCCATCTCGCCGTGCATTATTACAAACCCACCCACTAGCCCCCTTCCTGGAGGATCTGGAAACAGTTTTTCCTTTTCTACAGTGGTTTATACCATAAGGGTGCCTTTATTACAGTTTATTCTTCCGGATCTTTGTCCTTTTTACTGTCTTATCCTGATAGACTAGTAGCAAACAAGATCTGGGGAATGTGCATATGCACCATGGGATACCTACTAGCCACGAGCCAATTAGATGTTTTCAGGCTTTCTAAGCGGCCGAGTCGGAGCCGAGGATTGGCTCCGAATCCACACGTAATAATGTTCAGCGAGATGGACTACATACATGGAATGTTATGGTGAGTGCATAACTTCTTTTTTAGGGTCTTATTAAACCATACTACCAGCCCTTCGGATTCAGAATGATAAAAGTTAATTTTTCATCTATTTTACCTGAAAGTTTTGACAGAACTTTGACCAGGCTGGTGAAGTCCACATTCTTTTACAGTAGACTCCCTCTTATCCTGTCTTGCTGGGACCGGACCTTAGGCTGGGTAAACAAATGGCTGGTTAATCAGAAAATGCATATAGAATAGCATTAATAGATTATAAATCAGCTAGAACAACAGGATTCGGGTTAGTATGCATTTTTCTAATGAATGTGAAGTCTAAAACTCAGATGTCTGTCATTATTTAACCCACAGGAGGCAGCAGTGTTGTTCTTCTCTGTTGTCTTTTGCTAGAGTTATGGCAGAAATTTGATGACCGGTTAAAGAGGAGACCAGTTAAAGATAGGCAGGATAACAGGGAGCCTACTGTACTTTGCTACTGCAGGTGTACAGTTGCCTTTCATTACCAGGGCTACAGGTATCTTATTTTAAGCGGCTAAGCCCTTATTTCCTTACTGCGAAGAACTTTCGCAAGCACATGATCCTATTCCCTCTCTGCCTGATACTCCATTTGACTCTATGCTCAGTGCTGACATACTGCATGTTCCTCCCTGTGCCTGCTCTCCCTACTTGTTAGATATTTCCCCTGTAAAACCTCCATGCTGTGTTACACTTAAACTAAGCAACTAAAGACACAGACGTTTTAAAGATGATTCAAGACGTTTTTCCTTTTGTAAGAAGATACTAAAATTATCTAATTAGTTTATTCTTCTTTCAAAAATAATTAGGAAGTACTAGCATATAAAGCTGGCACATAAGTAAATGTTTCATGCTGCCCGAGAAGTGCAAAATACCTATTCCGCAACTTAGTGGAGAATTCACAAAGAATATTTCTTCATGGACACCACTCAGAAACCTCAAACCTTTCAAAGTGAAAATTAGACATCAAGGAAGGAATAATACAAATACAGCCATGACTCACTTCTATGTACTAAATTTTTGTAGATGATTTAACAGAGGTGGCAATGGTTACACAACATTATGTTGATAATACCAGACAATTAGTATTAAAATCTTAATGTTATGGCACAGTTAAATATAAGAGAAATATAAGTCTGGAAGTTTATTAGCCATTGTTCCCTACTGCAAGTGCAAGACCCTACACTACACTTCAACATCTTGAAAATTAAACTGTGGTTGCTGAAAAACAAAACAAAACATCAAATTCTGAAACTTAATTTTAGACTAAGACTTTTTTGTGAGGGGGCACACCCCTTGTACTCTACAATGTGGAGGGTTATACCCCGACTCAGTACTTAAATATATGTATATTTGTATGCATGATTATATTCATATCATTAAGTGGATTTTCAGTGAGACACATATTACTGATTACAGCCACTGATACTCGACTCAAATGAACCTCAGGAATAGGCTGTAACATGAGTCTCAGGGTGGGGAAGGCAGTCATAATAAAATGGATTGCAATGGATGAGCTTATGACTTGATCAAAATCTACTTGATAATATACATGTCATATATATATATATAACAGACTGTACGTACTTTGGTCGAAACATCCAAATATTGATGTTCATAGCTTTGACCAGAAAACATCGACATTGCAAACTTCGACATGCTACTGTGCATGCCCTGAACAACAGCGTCAATGCATGCAAAATGAAAAGTAAAAAGAAAATAGATAACATCATTTTTTGCAGGGAGCAATCCCCACCCCCCACCCCCACACCTTTGCTAACTGTATGTGTGTATACTAACTTTGAGATTGTACATCATCAGGGAAAGGACATGTTTCCCAACCCCAACTATTGTGTGAACTCACACACCTGTTGACTTTTTGTGTAGCTTACCAAATTATTTTGGCTAAAGTGATGTTGGACCAAACCTAGAGTTGACAAAATTCAGTACAGCGACACACACACACACACACACACACACACACACACACACACACACACACACACACACACACAAATTTATACCTGTGGGCAGACTTTAGTTAGTTGAAAGTTTGGAATGTTGAACTTTTTTATGCCGGTATAAATGATCGAATACTCAGATGATCACAGTATGCCACTGTTATTTGGTGCAAGATCTGGGTATAGCAGGGATTGGGAATTTGCCTTTTCCCGACTTTTGTACGATCTTGTGGTTTGCATATATAAGTAGTAGTGTGTGGGGGGGTGCCAGGCGATTGCACTCCTGCAAAAAAACTACTATTTTTGTGTGTGTTTTTTAATGCTTTAGATATTTTGAGTTTCAATCTTTTTAGATTGATATTCTATACAAGATACAGGGTTTGATTCTTACCGTGGGAAACATAATTAGGCTTAAATAGGTGCCTGGGTTCATTAGCTTTGTAATCACCTATGAACCTGTGAACCTAAGAGTGTTAGAGTACATACATATGTATCTGTTTACCTGTATCTCTATCATCAACATCCTTTTTCTCATTTTTCTATATATGCCAAAGTGTTGCATAAGCTGTCACCATCTAACTCATTCCAGTGTTGGTCTCCTACCTTTTTTGATACACATGCCTGACTGTTGCGGGGCTTTTACACAATCCATCTCTTTGCTGAACACCTTTTTTCCTCTTGCTTTCTTCCTGTCTCACCAGATTGTTTCTACTTTTACTGCACATGCGCCTCAAACACTGCAATTTGTTCTCTTTGACCTTTTCTGTTATCAGAACTACTTTGGCTTCTGCTTTGATATACCCTTTTCCTTCATCTATCCTCCAGTGTGCATCCCACCACCAGCCTCAAACAAGTCATCTCCCTCACTTCTGGCTTCCAGAATTGGTCCGCCTTCACTGTCCAGATTTCTTTACAATACAGTAGTACTGGTAGCATCACTGTTGTGCTTTTCAGCTTGATTGGCATTTTTTGTACCTTTTTTTATTTTTTTTAATTTTACATTTGCTTACTGTGGTAAAACACTGATCAAACTGACCATTTGCAAGTACTCCCTTAGTGAAATAATTCACTAAGAAGTTCTTCTGCTACACACCACCCTTGACCCTATGCTAGTTGGTTGCAGTGCATCTGATTCTGACTTTGACATCCTCATTCAGACTTTTTTTTTCCTCAACCACCCCTCCCAGATACATGAAATGTTTAACCTATTCCTCTGTCTTTTCATGTATCCCATTTCTTAGTTTCTTCTGACTTCTGCTATTTGTTGCCATGACAGCCCTATTATCTATACTCGGGTTCATCCTGTGTGTCTCCAGTCTTGCATTCCATTCCCCTATCATTTGCTGAAGTTCTTGTTCAGAGTTTGCTTATAATTCCACATTATATACATGCTGCAGCTTTATTGATCTGTCCTCTATGACCTGTTTGCTAATGTAGTCCATCACCAGTATGAACAGCATTGGGCTCAGAGCTGAGCTGTGATGCACATATTACTCCCACTTCTAACCCCTCTCTAAATCCAAGCACTGTTTGAATTTGTGTCACTAGGTCATTGTACATGGCTTGCACTAATTCTGCCAATGTTTCTGGTACTTTGAAACATTGCAGGGCTGCCAAAGTAAGCCTTCTTGGGATCTCTTCATATGCTTTCGTCAAGTATAGGAATGCCCAGCTGGAGTTTTTTCTCATCTCTAACTTCTTCTCAATTATCTGTCACACTGCAAACATTGGGTCAGCTGTGCTCTATCCTGATCTGAATCAAAACTGATCATATCCCATCCTTGTTTATCAGTCACGATATCCAGCAGTTTCATGCAGTGGGACAGGAGTTTGATATGTCTGTGCTGCCTACAATTGTGAATGTTTCCTTTGTTCTTGTACACTAGCAATAGAATACTTATACTACAGTCATCTGGTATACATCTTTCTCTCCATACTGCCATGAGTACCTTCAGGACCAATTGTCCAGTTTCTCCCCTAACTCACCCAACATCCTGATCATATCTGCCATGATTATATATATGAGCCTGCTGGTTTCGCAGCCTTTATTTTCCTTAGTACTTTTCTTAACTTCTTCGAGAGTAGAATCTTCATACTCTTTCATTGTAGGCTGTGTGTACAGCTTCTTTGGGGTTTTCTTCACTTAAAAACTGCTGGAAATACTCCTTTTATCTGCCTTTCATGTCCTGTGTACTAGTGAACATGGTGTTGCTGGCATCTGTTATGAAGTATGTCTTATGGCTATCTTCTATGCAACCTGTTAAGAGTTTATTTGTGGTATCTGTGATGTCATTTTCCAGGAAGTGGTAGAGTGCTTCTTATGCCTTGTTATTTGCTATTGTGGCTGCTACTTTTCCTCTTTGCTACCAGCCAGTATTCCATTTTAACCTGGACCATGTTTTCTATCTCCCACATTTTCTGCACCTTGCATTCCATCACCAGTTTTCCTTATGTACCTTATTTCTTCACTTAGCTCATTCTCATATATGTTCTATAGTCTTCAGACATAATGTTTTGAGACACTATCATTCTTCTTCATCCCCACCTATTTCCACTTGTTTCCAAGGTGATACAGCCCTGGGTGTTTCCCTGAAGTCTTGTGCTTTCACTCCAGTCAAATATAAGGTCTTCATCCAAATATCTGTTGACCATAGAGCACTCTCTGACCACTGCTTGCAGCTGATTGTGACCCACAATGCTTTATGGTATGTGATAACTGTTTCACTAGCGATGCCTTTGTAGTCTCTGATCATACCCCAGTTCCCTTTTCTAACTAGAAGGAAGTCTACCCAAGTTCCATATTGGCCACTTCAGTATGTGACTGTGTGACTATCTCTCTTGCTGAACCACTTGCCATAAAGACATGTAGAATGGCCTCTTCTTCTTTGCTTCTGCTGCCCCATTCATATGGGCCCATGGGCCCATAGGGAACCAGGCAGTCCTCATCTTCTGTTTTGTCATTCCTGATAAATTCAGATGCCCCATTATCAACACCAACTTGTGTTATCCTGCTTTATCTAGTAGATCTTGCAATTGCTGTCTGAATTTACTCTTTTTCTCACTATCACAACACTGTTGTATGGCATAGGCTGATTGTATGATTGCCATGACTATGTTACTACTTCTGATAACCACTGTCACTGCCTTTAAAAGACTCTCCATCACCACAGTCTCCACACCATTTCTAGTCTGTACTCCCTCTGCTTTACACTAGACAATAGAAACCTATACACCCTCCCACCATTAGCATGGTTCCATGGCATGGGTGGGGGTAGGTTGAGTTTTCAACCATTTTTTACCACTGGCAATTAGTGTATATTTTTGGTGATATTAGTCAATTTGACTAAATCACTAACAGTCAGTTTTACACTGAGGAGATAACCTTGACATGGGATGCAGTCTGTGATCTGTGTTCTCCTATCTAGAGGGTACTGTGCACCACAGTTGATGCCTAAAGCAGTCTGTCTGTACAGTTCTTCCCCCGATAGGCCTCACTTAAAATATGTGCTGCTGCCCACCACCTCTGTTCAGTTTTTTTGGGTGAGTTTGAAGTGGAAGCATCTAGCATGCTTTTGAGAGGTGGGAGAAATCCCACAAAGACAGACATACACAGAGGAACCATGCAAAGCACACACAGGAATTAGCAGGAGGTCAGGATTGAATCTTGTACCATTGGCGTGAGAGGTGAAGACCTTAACCATTATGCCAACTGTGTCTTTAGCTGTATCTGTATATCAACTTCCAGGTTGTGGTACTAAGATAAGGAGAAATACTCTGGCAACCCTTATGAAGTGTGTCTCTGAGATACCACAGTTTTAGAATTTATATATATTTTCCCGGTATAGACTTGCGTTTTTGCTTTTCCAAGGATTGCAGCTAAGATCCTTTGACATTCAATGGGCACTTTTCAGCTGCAACTGTTATCACAGCGTATGATGCAAACATATGTCCACTTTATATCATCACCACTTGACAAAGATTTTCATTTTTATTTATTTCTATGTGGCAGCATCTGTCAATATTTAGTTCATATGTTATCTCTCGCTCTCCCAGGTAGTTCTATTTCTTTTCTTGTACATTAATTTGGACATTATTATGCATAGTGCAAAATTATTTCAAACTAAACATTTCAGTTTGAAAAATCAATGCCATGGTAACATTACATTATGTGTTATTCACAGTAGTCTGAAAAAAATAAGGGATGAATGACTCAGAATTCCAGTGGGTATGTATTTTATCACATTTGACATAAAAGTGCACATATTTACTACTTTAATCATTTCAAAACAAGGAATGAACAAGTCAAATTAGTTGTATGTTATTGTGTTTCACAGTACAATGCCTGTATTTACTAGTTTACTATCCTTAGATCATATTTATACTAATTCTGGTTGATGAAAAATACAAACATACTGCTAACAGAGCCATACATAAAAATACCAGAGTAGGATGAAGGTGGCTCCTGCTCTGGGTACAAGCTGTTACAGGGTACAATCAGCAGTTGCTGATCAAGCATGAATGCAGTACTAGGATTCATTTAAGTAGCTACAGCTGATATTGTAGCTCATTAAGTGAATGTATTTAGTAGCTCTATGTGTTCATAAATGTAGCAAGGAGTTTGCATAAGCTGTTTGCTAAGGTTTTGAGCCTATTTTTATGTCCTTAGCTTAGGAAATCTTTTTGTCTTCAACTCTCATTCTGACCAAGCTATGGCTTTCCTTGCTACATTAAAGATTTTATGATGTTCATCAAATTGATCACTCCTGCAGCAACCTTAGCTGTATGGGTTATATCCTGCTAAGCATAAAACAGCCAGCCAGCTTCCAAAGCTCCAGGGACCTTTAGTGAACTAAGGTGAATAAAAATACAGGTTTGGGTCTTGAGCCCTTCAGAGTATTCCTGCTGTTGAAGAGAGTGCTCCTCTGCAGGCTTTCAAGAATCGATGGTTGGCGTGTGCTGCTGCTTTGCTATGCAGATAAATTCCCTTTGGGAAAAACTTCCATATTAAAAAAAAAAATGTTATCTTATTATACCTTCCTATTTATGAAAGTTATTTTTATGATAGGAGTTTGTGTTTTAGTGGACTTTCACAAGACTTAATTCTACTTTTAAACAGGAGCACACATTTTCCTATCAGTTTAAAAGTAGTTTTAAATAATTAAAAAAAACATTTTTGTGGAGAAATTGTGTTGTTTTACTTTTTGGGACTGACAGAGTGTTTTAAAGTGATTTTTACTGTGTTTTTATGTGAAAAAAGGGAATTTTAAGGGTCTACTTGATATGATCGACATTTCACAATGTCGAAATCCATATGGCCAAGACCACATGATCGACATTTGAAATGTCAAACATACAAGCAGACAAAAAAGAACAAAAAATCTAACTTTAATGATGCTACGACCCCCCTACCCCCCCCTTAACTTTAATATACCAACTCCAAGATCGCACTACAGTGCGGAAATGGAAATCTTTCCATTCTGCACTGTATGGAGATGCCGGTTCCCCTTGGTCGATATTTCAAATGTCGATCATATGGTCTCGGCCATATGAATGTCGACATTGTGAAATGTTGACCATGTAAAGAGGACCCAGTTTTAAAGACTTCGAGTTTTTTTTTCACTCTAAATCCTTGTTTTCCACCAGGAAAGAGGCACCATTTTTGAGTTGAACATGGAAGATATTGCCAGTCCCATGGCTGGTCCTTCTTCCCTGCCACAAAAATAAAAAAGTTAAGCAAACAGCCTTTGCCATTACAACAGGCTAGCTGTTTGCCTTAGCTGCAAGTGGGTGACTCTGCTGTAGCCATAGCGTGTTCCTCAGACCACTCACCTTTTACTCTGGATCCCTCTAGTGTAGTACCTACAGCTACTATCGACTGTAGGGTTAACTATGCCCTCTGTGACTGTTAGGGTCCTCTCAGTGGGCAATAGAGAGCCACTCTTGTCAGTCCTAGTAGAAGGAACTGTGAAAAATTCCCTGTTTTGTCAGAATGTTAGACCCATCCATGGGGGGTGGAGCTGCTGCTGCCATTGATAATACTTTTGGGCCCATTTTTCCTGTCAAAAAGAAACAGAAATCTGGAAGTTGATATACAGATACAGCTAATGACACAGTTGGCATAATAGTTAAGGTCATCAACTCCCATGCCAATGGTATAAGAAAACTATATATCTACTTCTCCTCAAATTTCCTTAGACAGGGGTAGTTTACTGGGTCTGGCCCAGGGTTTAATTCATGCCCTTGATCCTTTTTTTAAGGTGGTTTCTGGTAAAAGAAATAGTAACATTTCTTTTCTTAAAGAGATTCAAGATTCTGAATCTGCACAGAAAGACGAAGGGACACATACAAGCTCAGAGGAGAGCTCAGTTTCTGATTCTCTCTGTAGGGAGTTCTCTTTTTCTGAGACTATTTCCAGAATGTGCCAGTATTTTCAGTAGGAGAACACTGAAGTTTCTCAGTCTGTCAGAAAATATTATAGTTACAGAAGGGTTTTCCAGAACCTTCATCCACTCCTCGAGTTTATCAGCTTTGGAGGATTTGCGTTTTCACTGCCGTTATTCTCCTGATGATCAGCCTGCTGCTCCAAAAAAGGCAGATAGAATGTATAAAGTTCTTCAGTCTTTTAATTTTTTATAGACTGTTCCCAAACCTGACCCCAGCAGCTACAACTTTAGTTTATCCTACTGCTGCTAAACATGGGAGATTTTTTTTTGGAGATTTTCTGATAAGTATGGGAAACAAAGTGCATTCTTCTGAATTTTAATTTTTCAGAATTTTGAACCATCAGGCTCATTTGCTAAAGTTTATTCTCACTAATTGTGAAAGTATGAGGAATGCTTTGTCTGCAGCTTCTTCTTTTCTGAGGATAAATCTGTTTTAAATAATTTAGTTTCTCCAGTTGTGCAATCTGTTTTAAATAATTTAGTTTCACCTGTTGTGCAAGTCACAACTCATTGTTTACAGTGAGTGTGTGACTCAGGTGATACTTCCAGGGTTATGGACACTGGTACTGTTTTGAGGAAGTTCGCCTGCATGCATTCTCTGTACCTCCCAGATGTGAAAAGTTAAGATTTTAAATTCTTCGTTGACTAAAGATTTAGTATTTGAGTCCTCTGCTGCAGTGGTTTTCAAAAAGTGTGATGAATGGAGTAAGCTGATACAGGAAATCTGTAAGATTTACAGCCCTGCCTCTCCAAATTTTTTAAGGGATTCAATAACCCAGCATCCAGTTTTGCCATAAAACAAAATAAGCAGTCTCAACAAAATGCTGGCTCACAAGACATTTAAGAAAAAAATGGCAACGAGAGGGCTTCCAAAAAGAATTCAGGAACCCCCAAATACCAAGGAGAGTTGAACAAGTCAGACTGACTATTTAAAGGACCTTGCCCCCCCCCCCCCCCCAGCAGTCCCTTTCCCTTTCAGAAAGACTGAATCTCCACTTTTCTCTTTGGCAATAGATAGTATCAGACAAATGGGTACTGAAGATCATTCAAGAAGGTTACAGATGGCAGTGGGAGGAAATCCATCCTTTCCAGGGAACAATTCATTATCCACCAGACTAGACTCCTTTATTTCCCACTGCCCTTCAACACCTGCTGTCCCAGGGAGTGATAGACCCACTTCCTTCTTTCCAGGTTGAAAAAGGTTTTTATTCAAGGATGTTTTTAGTGCAAAGAATGAACATGCTCAGAAAGCAGTCCTGGATATTTCTTTCCTATACCTGTTTGTGTTAGTACTCAAGTGCAAAATTCTGTCAGTTTATAACCTGTTAACTCTTTCTCATTTATATATTCTGGTAAAACTACATTTAAAAAATGCACAGTGGTGCAGTGGTAATGTTGTCACCTCCCAGCAAGAGGTTCTCCGGTTCGATTCTTACTGGAGTGCCTTCTGTGTGGCGTCTGCATGTCCTCTCTGCATTCGTGTGGATTTCTTCTGGGTGGTCCAATTTCCTCCCACGTTACAAAGACATGCGCCAGGAGAGTTTTTCCCTGGGCCTTCGCTGAAAATTGGCTTTGTTCTAAGTCAGACTTTCCCGGTTAACAAATGTTAAATAAAATAAAATAAATAAAAAATGCTTATCATCTCATCCCTGTTCATCTAGGCTTCATGTGTTTCTTAAGGTTTTGTGTCTCTGGATCATGTTATCAGTTCTGTGCCTTACCATTTGGACTAGCCACTGCATAAGAGTGTTCACAAAGTGCCTACCTCCAGTTATAGCTTATTGCAGTCTACACGGCATCCCCATTTTCAATATTTGGACTACTTGTTTAACTTTACAGATTATTTTTCAAAGTGTCAGGAATCTCTCTCTTGGGTGAGAGATCTCTTACACAAGCTGGGATTTCAAGGGAACATTCAAAAGTTGTTTTTGACTCCTTTACACAGGATTGTGTTTCTGGGGTATCAGGTAGACACCTCAGTTTAAAGAGCTATTCTTCCATAGGAAAAATAGATCTGTAGCTAGATCTGTTCCTAAGGTTTTACACTCAGACCTTGGTCACTGTAAGGAAATACTTCAAGATTTTGGTTTTCATGGCGTTTATAATTGTCAAGATACCCCTGGCAAGACTCCACATGAGAAAGATACAGTGGTTTCTAAAGTCTGTTTGGTCCCAGCACCAAACTCCTTTGTGTTTTCAAGTCTGAATGCTGGGGTTTGTCAGAAGAGAAAGCACATGCAGAGACAGCAAATATCCCTAAAGCCAGGTCTTCCATTATTCCACCCCTGCTGCAAAGGAGTCAGTCACCACAAACACCTCAGATTTTGCTCGAGGAGCAGTTTCAGAAGGGATAAATGTGCAAGATGTGTGGGACTCCAAGAACAGATTTAAGTACATAAATTTAAATGAGATGCTTGCCCTAATTAAGGCACTAAACTCTCTGAACCATGTTTTTCATCCCCAGAACCTCTTCAGGTTGTTAAAGACAATACCACAGTCATGTGGTACATCAGCAAGCAAGGGGGGGGGGGGGTAAATAGTACCCCCTTTGCAAACTAGCAATGTTATATTGTGATATGGCTTCACAGGATAGTCTCACTCTACAAGCATCTTAAATTCTTTCAGAGGAAAATTGTGTGGCAGGCAAGCTGAGCAAGAAGAGGGCAGATCCACAGGAATGGAAACTAGATGGGGGCGGGGCTTATACGATTGGATTCTCTCGTGAAAGTTCCTCATGTAGACGTAGTTGCCTCATCTCTGAACTATCAGCAAGATTCTGCTCCAGGATTATATACAAGACGACCTGTAATACAGATTTCCTTTCCTTTCCTTTCCTTCGACAGGAGTGTCCCTGTGTGCTTTTCTACCCTTTCCAATGATATCAAGGTACTTTTAATATTATAGAAGGAATCCCCTAAGATCATTGTGGTGACTCCCTTCTGGCCCAGGCAACAGTGTTTCTTCTTTTCTTTTGGAAATGGCCAGAGGCAATTAGACCAAGCTTCTTACAAAATGGATCTACTCACACAAGATCTGTGACATTTGATACACCCCAAACCCAATCATAGGGTCTTAATTCCCTTTAGCTACCTGTTTACTTAGGACATGCAGCAGATACAAATGGAGGCAAGAAAGCATGCTACTAGAAAATCATATGTTTGCAAATGGGAAAAGTTTTTCAATTGGTGCCAACAACATAACCAGCACCCATTCAGGGCTAGTTGTTCTCTGATTTTACAATGTTTGTGTGAGTTACTACCCTATGACCTTTCTCACTCTTCCACCTAGGTTCATTTATGACCATTTCAACATATCTGCCAATAGATCCTCCTCTTTTAGTTCATTGTGATGTCAAAATGTTTTAGAATGGGATTTTGCATAAGAAACCTCCAAGAAAACCAGTGGCCTCCCCTTAGGATCTTAATTTTCTGTTAGAAAATCTAATACTATCTCCATTTGAGCCAACTAATCTGGCTTCTTTGAGGTTGTTAACATGGAATATGTGTTACTGATTGCTCTGACCTCTGCTAGAAGAGTATCTGAGTTGTAAGCTTTTATTTTCCACAGAGACGGGGTTCTTTCAGAACTCATCCTTCTTTTTTGCCTAAAGTGGAATCCAAGTTTACTTTAATCTAAACTATACATCTCCCTGCTTTCTTTTCTGAATGTAAAAACTGAGGGAGAAAGGAAACTCCATACCTTGGATGTCCACAGACAACTCAGGTACTATCTTGACAGAACTAAAGTTTTAAGATCTTTAGATCAGTTGTTCATTTCTTGAGAAGGTAAGGAGAAAGGACAACCTGTGTTAAAATGGACTATTTCCAAATGTTTGTCTCAGGCTATTTCCTTTTGCTATACTCACCACAACAAAACTATTCCAGGCTGGGATAAGGCCCTCTCTTTCAGGGTCATGACTTCATATATTGTATTTGGAAAGGGTTGGATTCTAGAAATATTCTAGATACCACAGCATGGTCCTCCATATAGACTTCCAAGATGGCTACACATTGAATAACAGCTTAATTCTAGTTTTCCCAGTGTGAAAACAGAAACTCAGCAGAGAAAGACAGTGGACTTACAATTTTTGGTAAATTTCAGTAACTGCCTAGTAAGTGCACTGCCTGGATGCCAGGAAAAAAGAAATACAGAGGACCGGGAAAAAAAATCAGCTACAAAAGCTATGTAAAAAACTTTAATTCAGAAGAGTACTGCAGCTGTTCAGCAAAAAGCAGTGCAAGCTCCAGACGTGACTTCAAGTAAAGCCATGATTTCATGTAACCTAAAGGAAAGTATAAGACAACTCCACACCTAACCTGATTAAATTAAACAAAACACTGATGGAGTATATTGACTGAAATAACAAAAAGCTGGAAAAAATGGAAGAAGCTTCAAACAGATATTCAGTTCAGGTGATAAAACTGCAAAAATCAGAGCTCAAAATGAAGAAAAGGCTGGCTGAATATGAGACAGTTCAAGAAAAGATGTTTAAAAAAATAATAGAATTAGAGGACAGATCACGACGTAGGGAAAACATGAGATTTTCTGTTGTACCAGAGAAGCTGGAAGGGACAGACTGTATTAATGTTATGAACGCACAAATAAGCAACTGGACTGGTGTTCCACAGCAGGAGTTGTTAATTGAAAGAACACATCGTGCGTATGCTCCAAACCTGGCTGTCTATGAGAAAGCAACCTAAACCTTTAATACTGAAGATGCAATCCTACTAGCAGAAAGAGTTGATTCTGACAAACCTGCGGCAGAAGGGCAAGTACTAAAAGTGAGAGTAAGTTAATCCTGGTTTGGTCCAGCAACCCAATCCTTGTCAAGCTCTGAGTGAAATAATCCAAGCCTACCTCATGGGGTATAACAGAAAAAAGATTAAGTACATCAATTGTAATGAACATAGAGTTCTTGTCACTAGGTATTGTTCTCAATAACTCTAGGCAATGCCACGAGTCTTTCAAGATATAAGTAAAGGACTTGAGAGCTGCCTTAGGGTGATGATCCACAAAGGCTTCTATTGATTCTGTCTTAGAGCCCTTTGCCACCACAATTGGTCTAAAAGGTGAGGGTCACTCTGATTTTTATGTATCTTGGGGATCCCAAAAATTTTTGGGATAATTGGTATCTCCACCCTAAAATACACAAGTTCATCAGGTTTCATTGAGCCTTGATATAGAGTATTGAGCAACATCATGTCTATTTTCATATATGCCCTATTAATCTCATTTATTGTTGCCCTTTCATAGGTCTCTTCATTATTTAGAAGTTCATACATTTTGCAAACATATTCATAATGCTTCATTACTACTATCCCCCCACCCTTGTCCAGCTTCATCACTCTATATTCTTTATTTCTGGCTAAATCATTCAGGCACAATCTCTCTTCCTTTGTTAAATTACTAAAATTTGATTAGTCCATTTTTAATGTTTGTCTAAAATCATTTTCTACCAACCTCTCAAAAGTATTAATTAGGGGGTTGCTAGGAGGTATAAAAATACTTTTGCATTAAAGACTGAGATATTGTCAACCCCATTGTTTCTGTCATAAAAATACAGCCTTAAATTCAACTGTCTTGTGAATAGTTTAAGGTCAATTAACAATTTTGCTATGTCTACCTTGAATTCAGGAACAAAACTAAATCCTTTCCTTAAAACATGAACATGCTCATTTTTCAAAGTAAAATCTGTTAAATTGTAAATAGTGCCTGTACTGGTACCTGTTAAGTTCACTTCTAAGCTTGCACTAGGTATTAAACCGGCATCATTAAATGCTGTTTCTAGCTGTGCTTGTACATTCATATTGTCACCTTCATAAACATAAAACAAAAAACATAAAACGTTTCAGCTTGTAAAACACATGCATCAGCTTCAACAAAATCAGTAATCAAGATATTTTGCAATTCAACAGTCATTACTGTCCAAGGCATTAACAATTTGCATTTCAGTCATTTCAGTGTCACATATCATTTGTGAAAAAACAGTGCTATTTTAACATCCAAGTTATCTGATAACTCAATTAATGCTGAGCTCTCCCCCTCCCTCTCACCCTCGACCATTGTCTCCCCATGTATGGTATTCCTTGTTGGAAGCTCTGTTATATGGGTCTAGATAGTAAGATACAAACAATTAAAATGTTTTTAGTCCCTTTAGTCTTATACACAGATCAGGAATATCTTTATCAACCACAGAAAAAGTTGCGGATAACAAGTAATAAAGAGCTGAAGGATTTTATCTGGAAGGGGAAAATGGCAAGAGTCAAGTGGAATAATCTGATTCTTGCAATAGAGCAAGGCAGATTGGGATTATCTGATTTAAAGGGGTATTTCAGAGCTACTTGGTTAAGGCTGCTATACATAGCACAAGCAGACACCTTTAATTCAAAGTGGAAAAGGATGATGATGAAACGGGGAAACTCAAGAAACAAGGAGAGACTGGGATTTAGGATGTAGATCTTTAAGGAGAGTAACAATAATCATGCAGAATTTTATATTCATAAAGTAGAAGAAAGTATTCTAAAAACGAAGCCAACACGGTCATGGAGAAAAGAGATTCTGCCAGTAGGGATGACTGCAATTTGGGATACAGACAATAGGCAAGAGGGAGCTAGAATTTATTGGAGAACACAGGCAAAAGAACCAAGGTATTGGGAGCAAATAATTAGAGAATGAAAGGTAATAGAATGGGAAGAGGCCAAGAATGTATTTGGACTGCAGGTTAGAGATTGCCTTCCCTATCAAGGATTGATATCAGAGTATAAGCAAAGAGAAAGAAAGACCAGCACTGGTAGAGTTTTTATTAGAATCTAGAACAGAAGCTGTTGTTAAAAAAAGTATTATACAATGACTGGCCATTAATATTCAAAAACAATTACGCTGATGGGCCAGCCCAACCAGTGTGCCCGTTGTAAATCCGAGAATATACTCACGGTCACCCAGACTTTTTCCATTAGTATATCTCCTGATTTTTTTTTACTTTTTTTTTGCTCTGCAGAGGTAGCAACAGAGAAAGAAATATCTCCATTGTTTTTTTTTAAGATATCTCGCTATGTTATACGGGTTAAAGAACTCATATAACATAGCGAGATATCTTTAAAAAAGCAACGGAAATCTTCCTTTCTCCATTGCTACCTCTGCACAGCACTGATGTACTGCGTAAGCATGGGAACACAAGTCCCTTACACATGTGCAATACATCAGAGATGCCCCAGGATACCGTAAAACTGCAGAAGGGCAGCACGGAGCATTATACAATAACATTATTTAAGAAAAGTAAGTATCTTTTTTTCTTAAATAATGTCATTGTATAATAGCAATAACCCACGACTGGGTTTCAGCAATGCTGGATTTACCCATGGTTGGCTTTGTTTGGTCACGAGGGTCACACCAACTGTGGGTAAATCCAGCATTACCCAATCCAGCTATGGGTTATTGCTTAAATAATTATCAGAGCATGTAAAATATTTCATGATAACTATAAGAATCAATCAGAGGAGCTTAGAAAGGATTGGGAAGAGAGACTGGATAAGCAAGTCACAAAGAAAAAATGGGGAGATATATGTATGTCTCCCAAATATGTAACAAAATCAAGAAGATTTAGGATTGGAAATGTTTACATAGGTATTTTTATACCCAAAGTAGACTCCAGATAATTTTTTATAAGATAGACAACAAAAGTTGGATGTGTGATAGGGAAGAAAGAGGTAGTTGGGAACATATTTTGGGATTGTAATGAGTTGGCAGACTTTAAAGCTTCCCTGCAGACTACTCTATTAGAGATACTGTGTGAGCAAATTGGTGTATCTAGAGAAATTATTTTTCTGAGCTAATGTACATAATTGGAATTGCCTAGACATGGTAAGGCCGTGCTGAGTCTAATTATGGTTGCTTTCAAAAAAGCAATTATTAGAAAATGTAAATCAAAGTTTAAACCAACTGTACTAGACATAGTGAATATAGTAACAGAAATAAAGCAACTGTGGAAACAATATATACAGGGGAAGAATTAGGTTTAATAAGGATATAGGGAATCTCCAAACTCTAGATCCCATGCAATTTGGTTTTGTGAAAGGTAGATCATGCCTGCTGAACCTGGGTGACTTCTTTGAGTCAGTCACCAGAGCTGTGGATGAGGGTAAGGCAGTTCATACAGCCTACCTCGATCTGGCCAAGGCCTTTGATACCATTCCTCACTCAGGAATTATTGATAAACTCAGCAAACTAGGCATCAACCCCTATATCGTTAGGTGGGTTGCAAATTTGCTCACAGATAGAACCAACAGTGTCAAAGTAACAGACTCCAATTCTGACTGCCGACCAGTCACAAGTGGAGTCCCACAAGGATCAGTCCTGGGTCCTCTCCTGTTTGGCATCTACTTATCAGACGTCCAGGCCAACACAGAGGGACTCTGGCTGACCAAGTTTGCAGATGACTGTGAGCTGGGAGCCATTATTAACTACCCAAGTGATGCAGACATCCTACAGAAAGGTCTCTCTGAGACCAATGACTGGTGTCAATACCATGGCCTTAAGCTTAATGCCAAAAAATGCATTGTCATCACCTTTGGGGAAAAGTCATTTCCCACTAATTATCACATCAATGGGAGCCCACTGAACACTGAAGAAGTTATAAGAGATCTGGGGACACAGGTTGACAGCAACCTCTCCTTCAGCCACCACATTGCCACTGTGGTCAGAAAGTCCTTCTATGTGGCATATCTCATTAACAAGGTTTTGCATCCAGGAAGAAAGAGGTCATCATTTCTCTCTACTCTTCCCTCATTAGACTATTTATAGAGTATAATGCCCCATTTGGCATCTACCTCACTAGACACCTGCAACAGCTGGACAGGCCACAAAAATACCTCATGAAGAGGATCCTAGGCCTTAAACACCTGTCCTACATGGACAGACTCAAAAAACTCCAGCTATTCTGTTTCTCATATCGTCTACTAAGAGGTGATCTCTGCTTGACTTAAAAGCCATGTCTGATCCAGCTCTGTTAGAAATGCTACATCTAAAGAAATCCCAGTCCTTCCGCACCAAACACTCCAGAGACCTCAGCCTAATTAGCACAATCAACAGAACATGCTGGAGGGACAGGTTCATAACCCAGAGACTGCCCATGCTCTAGAATAGACTTCCCTTACATGTCAAACAGAGCACCTCACTGGCCCTCTTCAAGAGAAATCTTGATGAGTGGATGGGAATTAGAAAGTTCACCCCGGAATCACTCCAGTGGCTCTACTTGATAGAGGAACTGACGTTGGGTGGCACAATGCCAGGGCACGTCTATGGGCTAGGCTTGTAAAGGCTCCAGGGCCATTAACCTAGTACACACCTATGAACCTTTGAATCTAAAAGAAGGCAGGATTTGAATGAGCTTTGTAATACTGTTACACTGACAATGATTGGGTAGATTATAAATGATGTATAATGTTTGTAACTAAAATTATGTCAATATGGTTTGTAATGTATAATGGTTGCAACTAAGATGATGTTAGTATGGTTTGTTTTCATTTATATGAATGTATGATTGCCTATGTCATAAATGATAATTTAATAAAGATGTTGTTTAAAAAAACAAGTTGGTCCCGCATACATACATTTACAAGGCATTACAAGCTTAATTCCTTCACTAGGTCTAGATAAGGCTTTGCTGGGGACATTCTCCAAGGCCTCCTGGACCCTTCCTCTTCCACCTCCCAAATGTAGTAAGCTAGGGTAATCTACACATATAGCTAAGGCACTGCTGCAGTGATCAATATGACGAACATAGTACAGTTGTGTGAGTAAACTTAACGACAGTAGATACTCAAATGATCACTGCTGCAGTAGCTGCTTCCTCCTTCCAACCCCTTTGTTTCTTGGTCTTTTGTTTATGCCATGGTGTGAATACTTTTTTTTATTTTCCTAGCATTGTCTTTTCAGGGCTCAGTGTCCCTCTCTTTGTTAGCGTGAAAGCTCTGAAGAGCTTGACACCCACACCTGACTTTTTAGTCAGCTCTGCTCAAGCTGACTAACGGTTTGGGTGTGTGAGAGATGCCCTGAAGCTTTGGAAGTTGGCTGGCCATTTTATCCTTGGCAGGATATAGCTCATACAGCTAAATCTAATGGTATGGTAAGTTTACTTACACAACTGTACTTTTTCTTCCAATGTTTTGAATTGCTTTTCAGAATTAACTTTTTGACCTTCCATCATTTTGTTCTGAGTTTTTCCCTCTAGGTTTAGAGCATTTTTTATCAAGTAATTTTACTATGCTAAACTTAGAGGTCCTTCATCACTTTGTTCTTATGTTTTCCCCTCTAGGTTAACAGCATTTGTTCTGAAGTCATTTTACAAAGCTAAGAGCTATATATTTATTGATGATCAGCACATAACTGATGGCCTTAAATGGCTTTCTGAACACCAGAATCCTGATGGGTGCTTTCAGAATGTTGGAAAACTGTTCAGCAGCTCAATGAAGGTAAGTGAATTCCCATTCCTCTGGCCATTAAAGAACGGCTAACACTGTTATAGTGAGATAGCTGCCTTTGTTCATTTACTGTTAGATCTGAACGCTGAACAAATGTAGTTGCAAGCGCTTTTCAATGTGGTCCTTCACCAAGAAATTAACTTTATTTTCTTGTCACTCTACTGTATAGATAAGTTATTAGTTTGCAGGTGTTGTATGTATACTACAGTTTAATGTTATCACCTTGGTTTTAAAAATACTTGTTGGTACTTTTATAGCTGAGGTAATGGTTGAATCTGGAAAATGGAACATAGGCAGTAAGGAAATGGAGCCAATGCAGGTAATCAGTTAGCTATTCAGTAAATAAATGGCAAAATCCACGGATAACAAAGATATAGGTGTTGCAGAGCTGTAAGGAAATTGAAAGACCAAGAGAGAAAGAGAGAGAATCTTTTACTTAGAGTCTTTGTTATTAACATTCTAGGACATCACTAGTGAAGATCTAGTGCCTATTCAGTCTTATTTTTCCATTTCATTTATGAAAGTGTAAGAATTATTTTGATTGTCTATAAAATCAACGCTAACCTCCCATCCAGGACCATCTCTGCTTGACCTATAGGCACTTTAACTGGCTGGAACGACCTAGTCTCCTACTCTCTATTAAAAGTAGCACATAACATTATATACCAGTCAGATAAATGTCCATCCTTAAAAAAAAAACTTCCTCCTTATTTATACTGCCCATATAAATTATTTCATTCATTAGATAAATGAATTTCCTTCTTTACTATATTACACAACTAACTGGTGCTACTCTTTGCTCAAACTATGCTCCAAAATGTTGAGTAATATTTATTTTCCACTGAGTCTCACTAGAAACCTTCAGAAATTCAAAGCTTGCCTCCAGCTACAATTACACCTGAAAGTATCTTGACTGTGTCAGTGCACATTATCACCTTATTAATTTCATATCTTTTCCTACCGTATCTTACCTATTTATACCTTACTTCTGGCAGTTTAGGGTATTTTCCTGTTCATTACTCAATTGAGGCTGCCTACCTGATAGATGCTTCAGGTGCAATAATTCTATTTTGTCCTAGAGCTAATTTTCAGACACCTCACCCCTTAGTAATACTAATATGTTGTAGATTTGCATATCTCCACTCCAAATCACCCAGCTCACTCTTCTTCTTCCACTCTTGGGCTGTTAAGTTGTAAACCAGCCCTACAGATGTTACCCATTCTGTGTTTAAACATTTCTGATTTATTTAATTTTTGCCATTTAGTTGTTCTCCTGTTTTACCATCTGCTGCACAGGGTCTACCTGAGATGGTCGACAGGCCATATAATCGACACTCATTTGGTCGACAGTTCATTTGGTCGACAAGCAGATTTGCCCCCCTCCCCAATGTTGTGCGACCCTGGAGTTGATATATATAGTTAGGGGGGGGCGAAGCCCCCCACATAACATGCTTGTCGACCAAATGAATTGTCGACCAGATGAGTGTCAATCATATGGCCTGTCGACCATGTGATAGGGATCCGCTGCACAACTTCACATTGTCTCTTATCTGTCTACCTCATCCAACTTTACCACTCATCGCTATTCACAAGAATCAAGGGTAATGGAGGGCACTCCTTTGCTATAGTATAAAGTTGTGTTTACAGGTTATTAGTTTGACTGTATTCATTTCCTTGCCCGCTGTATCTTTATATGTGTGTTTGTGTACATAGTACTAGAAGATAGTTTTATGTAATGTTTTACATTCTTAGAAGCTTAGTTAATTCACATCACCTCATCTTTATGCTTATTTCTATAAAGCCTTCTTTTTTGTTCTTAAATTATATAGGATATTAGCTGCACATTTCATTATTTGTAAATTTTACAATATTTTGATGCATGCTAATACTTGTTTTGCAGTTCTGTACTCTTGTACTTGTGTTTATTTATATATATATATATATATTTTTTTTTTTTTTTTGTATTTTTGCTGCATCCTTTCATGCAGAACCTGCACAGATCTTTTTTTTTTCAGTCAGTCAAATAAATAAACACATAAATAGAAAAGCCTATAATGGGACAAAAATGCAAAGTGATTACATTTTTCTGCCTTCCTACATTTTTTCATCTTATAATAGTACCAAACAAACAACAAAATAGGTACAAAGCCACATTAATAAATAAATACAAGAAAAAATAAAATCATAGTTCTAGCATAGCACCACTGTTAGTGCTTTTGCCTGCAAACCTGATGTCATCAGACTGCAGTAGCATTTTTTTCAACAGTTTATATACGTATGTAATGAAATTACATGACTGACCAACTGATTTTCCTCATTCAAATAAATCAAGACCCTTCTTTTTAAATGCACTTTGCAATGTTCCATTTCATTAAGACTAGGGCTTCTAGAGGCATTCGCATTTAACTGTCAATAATACTCCTTCAACTCTTGACAGTCTTCAGAAACATCTTTAACCATGCACTGTATAAGCAAATGTTCATCATATTGATCACTGCTCTAGAAGCCTTAGCTCTATGGGTTATATCCTGCCAAGGATATAAAAGCTGGCCAGCTTCCAAAGCTTCAGGTCATCTTCCACATAGTCAGTTTGGCAGCTCGAGCTAAGCTGCCTAAAAACACGGGTTTGTGTTTTAAGCCCGTCAGACCTTTCCTGCCATTGAAGAGAGTATTCCAATGCAGGCATTTGAACTTTGATGGTTGGCTTGTGCTTTTCCTTTGCTGGGCAGATTAAGTTCCCTTTTGGGAAAGACCTTCCACATAAAAAAGGAGTTTGTGTTTTAACAGGCTGTCAAAATGCTTAACTTTATTTTTAAAGGGGAGGGCATATTTTCCTGTCATTTTAAAAGTTGTTTAAAGTTGTTGAAGAATATTTTTTTTTCTGTGGAGAAATTACTTTTATTTTCCTTTTTGGAGATTGCAAAGTATATTAAAATGATTTTTACTGTGTTTTGTGACACAAAAATTACTTTTAATATCCTTAAAATTTTACCAGCTTATGCTGCTTGTTTTCAGTGGGAAAGAGGCACCATGTTTGGCTTTACCATGATACAAAATGCTAGTCTCATGGTCAGTTCTTCTTCCAACCATAAAAATAAAAAGTTAAGCAAACAGCTTTTGCCACCACAGCAGGATAACAATTTGGCTCAGCCTCAGGTGGATGATTCTGCTGTGACCATAGCTTGTTACTCAGACCACTCATATTTTACACCAGCTCCTTTTGGTGTAGCACCTACAACCATTAAATATCAGGGGTTAACCACATCCTCTGCTGCTGTTGGGGTCCCATCAGCTGGCAATGCAGCACTCTTGTTGTTCCTGGGAGAGGGAACAGGGAAGGCTTCCCTGTTAGTCAGAATATTGTGCCCATCCATGGGGAAGCTGCTGCTGTCATCACCAACACTGTTGGCCCCATTTTCCTGTCACAAAGAAATAGAAAACTAAATATGTATCTACTCCCCCTCCAGTTTCTCTAGACAGGAGCAGTTTACGAGCTCTAGCTTAGGGTTTAATTCAGGCTACTGATCATTCTTATTAGGTGGTTTCTGGTAAAAAAGTGGGGTGCCTCTTTACCTGAAGAGATTCAAGATTTTAAATCTGGACAAGAAGATGAGGGGACACATACAGGGTTTTCCCATTAGATTTCTGATTCAGACTCAGAGGAGAGGGCAGTATCCAATTCTCCATGTGGAGGGTTCTGTTTCTCTTTTTCTTTATCTTTCTATGAAATTGTTTCCAGAATATGCTAATATTTTCAGTGGGAGAACGCTGAAGTTTTTCAGTCCCACAGAAAATACTGTGAGCTGTTACAGATGGAATTTTCAGAACATTCACCCATTCTTCCAGTATTAGCAGCTTTGGAGAATGTATGATGAGATGGGTAAGCTGATACAGGAAAATCTCTTAGATTTATCCACCCTCCTTATCAGCCCTCCTTTTCCAAATTTAACAAGAGATTCTCTAACATCAAATTTTGGAAAAAAAAGTAAACAGTCTCAGCAAAATGCTGGTAATCAGATGTTTAAGAAGAAATGGCAAGGGAGTTCCAAAAAGAATACAGGAACCTCCCAAAAAGTCAGAAATACTATTTAAAGGACATTGATACCCAGAACCTTTTCTCTACCAGAAATTCTGAATCTCCACTTATGTCTTTGGCAACAAATAATTTCAGACACATGGGTTCTATAGATCATTCTTCAAGGTTACAGATGGCAGTGGGAGGAAATTCTTCCTTTCCAGGGAGTAATTCCTCATCGGCCAGATTAGACTCCTTTATTCCCCTCCAGTTCTTCAACATATGTTGTCTCAGGGAGTGATAAAGCCAGTTTTCCCTTTCCAAATTGGGAAAGGCTTTTATTCAAGGATGTTTTTTGGTGACAAAGAAAGAAAATGCTTGGAATCCAGTTCTTGATCTTTCTTTCCTAAACCAGTTTTTGATACTTGCCTGGTTGAAAATGCTGTCACTTCGTAACCTCTTACCTACTCTTCCTCATTTAAGTTTCATAGTAACTCTAGCTTTAACAGATGCTTATCATTACATCCCTATTCATCCAAACGTCAGGCTTTTCTTAATTTTTTTTTTGTGTCCTGATCACATTATCACTTCTCTGCCTTATCTTTTTAATTTCTCCAACTCTTTTGGGTTTCTAATACCATGATGGGAATGGACCCCATTCCTAAGTCAAAGTATGATTAAAGTTCATGAAATTAGTATTGTTTCAGTCTTTGATGTTAGCCAGAGGTGATCTCCACAGCACCCACAATGTGCCCAGAACTGACTCCTTCTGCAGCTCATAAGGAATTGCATGTATTGGTTACATATCTAAGTATAGTTGTAAATTCTTTTTTATAAGACCAGTTGCTCCTACTACTATTGGAATTGTCTGGGTGTCTGTCTAACACATTGCCCTCATTTCTGCCTGCAAATCCTGGTATTTCATGACTTTCTGTCTCTGTATGTAAGACACTGTAGTCACTGGGGTGTAGAAGTTTTAATTATCAGTGCTACTTTTGTCTTCTTTTCATGGACAACTATATCTGGTTTTCATGCATATATTATTTGAACTTTTGGTAATGGGTGATTCCCATGTGATATAAACTTCATAATTTTCTGTAATGCTTTGTGGCTCATGTTTCCAGTGTTTTTCAGCTACTTCAATATATAATGTTTGCACAATCCCCAATACAACAGTGTTGCCACATTATTATGCTTTTCAGTATACCGTCTCTGTGCCATTAGTATATCACAACCAGCAAGATGTGCGACTGTTTCCATTTCTGTTTTACAAAACCTACATTTGTCAATTTCTTCCACACGTTCAATGGACTTTGTAAACCAACATGTACTGTACGTAGTCCACTGTCCTGGGCCTCCAATATTAACCTTTCATCTTTCGGTTTAAATTCACCTCTACTTAACCATTCCTGAGTTCAATCCTGATCAACATGAGGTTGTTCCAAGAGTTTTCTGTACTTGCAACTATATTTATGCATTTTCCACATTTCTTGCCTTCTCATCTAATCCTTCACCTTATAGTCTTGCTTTTGTTTTTTGGCACATTTAGTTGCTGCTTAGTCTTTATTTACTTCTGCTTTGATTTCCATTCCTGCTTGACACCGATATGATTCTGCTAAACTAAGCAGGGAAGTCATCTTAGTCTTATTGTCATCATATTATAAAACTTTCACGATGTTTGTGTCTTGTGAGGTCAGCAGATATGCATGCAGCCCTACGACTGCAGATCTTTGCTTACTGCTTGGACTATCCACTGCACCAAGAATGTTTACAAAGTCACTAGCCCCACTATAGTTCATTGCAGGCTACAGGATATCCACATTTCTCCATATTTCTTGCTTATCTTTGCAGAGTCTTTTTCAAATTGTCAAGAATCTCTCACTTGGGTGAGAGATCTCTTACACAAGCTGGAATTTCAAGAGACTGCTCAAAAATATTTTTGACTCCATCACACAGGATTGTTTTCCTGGGATTCTGCTAGACACCTCAGTTCAAACAAATTTTCTTCAACAGGAAAAATAAATCTAGATCTAGATCTGTTTCTAGTTTTCCACTCAGACTTTGGCCACTGCAAGGGAATACCGTAGGATTTTTGGTGTCATGGCCTCTATGATTGTCATAATATTCCTCTAAGACTCCACATGAGAAAGATATAATAGTATCTGAAGTCTCTTTGGTTCCAGCACCAACACTCATTATCTTTTCAAATCCCAGCTCTAGGATTTGTCAGAAGAGAAATCACTTGGTAGATACAGCAAATTTTCCTATATCTAGGAAGCAGTCAGTCTCCACAGATGCCTTGGACTTTGCTTCGGGAGCATGTTTAGGAGGGATAACATTGCAATGTGCTTGGGACACCAAGGAGATATGCAAGCACATAGACATAAATGAGAAGTTTGCTGTAGTCAAGGCACTCAACTCTCTGAATCATCTTTGGTCCCCTGTACCTCTTCTCATAATACCATAGTCATGTGATACTTCAGCAAGCAAGAGGGAAACAGGTTTTCCCCCCATTGCAGACTATGCTAGCTTGGGCTATAGCTTTACAGCAGAGTTTCACTCTACAGGTGTGCTACAGCCTGTCAGAACAAAATTTATGGCAGACAAGCTGAGCAGGACAAAGGCAGACCCTCACAAAGGGAAACTAGATTGGGGCTCTTCCAAGATATGATCCATCTGTGGGGAGTTCTTCAAGTAGACCTTTTTGCCTCCTGTCTAAACAGTCAGCTGGCAAAATTCTGATACAGGATTCCACGCAAGGTGGCCTAGAAGACAGATGCATTTTCTTTTCTTTCCTTGGACAGGAATGTTCCTGCATGCTTTTTTACCTTTTCCATTGATATTCAGGGTACTTCTGAAGATTCAGAAGGAATCCCTCAGATCATAATAATAATCCTATTTGAAAACCAGGTAAGCCCTCTGGACAACAGTCCCTCTTCAGGGGTAACCCGGGAATAATGTCTGGTTAAGTGATTTGCTGAAGGTTACACAGCAGACAAATGGGAGCTGAGGGGATCAAAACATCTATCACAGGAACTAAAGCTTGCAACTGAACCTCTGCCCTAACTGCCATTGTGGTAAGTCCTTTCTGGCACAAGTAATAGTGATTCTCCCTTCTTCTGGAAATGGTCAGGGGCAATTACCATAAGCTTCTTCACAGAATGGATCTACTCACAGGAACAGGAGTGTTTGATTCACCCCAGCCTCAATCAACTTCAACTGACTGCCTGTGTGATAGGGCCTTAATTCTCTTTAATAACCTCTTTACTGAGGATGTGCAGTAGGTACTAATGGAGGCAAGAAATCCTGCAAATAGAAAAATCATATATTAACAAATAAAAAATGGTTTTCTAGTTGGCACCAACAGCATAATCAGCACTAATTCAGGGCTAGTGTTTCTCTGGTATTTGCGTGAGTTACTATCTTATAGCCTTTCTTACTCCTCCATCAAGTTTCAGTTATCATCCATTTCAACAAGTCAGCCCATGGATACTCCTCTTTCAGTGCATTCTCTTGTCAACATGTTTTTGAATGGAGTGTTGCATAACAGCCCTCCAAGAAAACTGGTGGCTCCTCCTTGCGATCTTAATTTTGTGTTAGAGTTAACTTGCTCCATTTGAACCAGCTGACTTGAGGTTCTTAACATTGAAAACTGTTTTGCTGACTGCTCTGACCTCTTTAAGAAGAGTATTAAACTTACTTCCTCTTAGGGTAAGTCAACACTATATTGTTTTACATTATTTTCAATGGAAACAGGATTTCTTTGAGCACTAATCCTTCTTTTATTTCTAAAGTCATATCTCAGTTTTCTTAAAGCCAAGCTATCAATTTCCCTGTTTTTTTTTCTGAACCTAAAATGAGAGAGAAAGTATATTCCACATCTTGGATGTCCACAGAGAACTCAAGTACTGTCTTGACAGAATAAAGTCTTTCAGATCTTTGAATCAGTTGTTCATTTCTTATGAATGTAAGAAGAATGGACAGCCTGTGTCAAAACTATTTCCAAATGGTTGTGTCAGGCTCTTTCTTTTTGTTGTTCTTTCCATAACAAAACTACTCCAGGTAGGGTTGGGGTCCACTCTACCAGGGCCTTGCTTTCATCTATGACTTGTTGTAAAAGCTGGAGTCTAGAATTGTTCTAGAAACAGCAACTTGGTCCTCCGTACACAATTTTATAAAGTGCTACAAGCCTGATTCCTTCTCTAAGTGTAGCTCAGGCTTTGCTAGGATCATTCTGCAGGGGCTCGTGGATCCTTCCCTTTCCACTTCCGAAATGTAGTATACAGGTGTAATCTACCCATAACGTTAAGGCTACTGCAGCAGTGATCAGTATAATAAGTACTTCTGCAGCAGTGATTTAAATGCTGAGCATAGTACAGTTGAGTAAGTAAGCTTACCTTTACAGTAGATGTTCGAATTATCACTGTTGCAATAGATGCTCCTGCCCTCCATCACCTTTTTTGTTTTTTGATTATGACAGTGTTTAGCCTCCCTTTTTCAGTTGGCATGAAAGCTCTTAAAGGCTTGGTGCTCAGTCAGGTGTTTTAAGGCAGCTAAGCTCAAGCTGCCTAGCAGTTTGAGCACATATAAGGTGTCCAAAAGTTTTGAAAGATGGCTGACTGTTATATCCTTGGCAAGATGTAAAACATATAGCTAAGACTACTGCGACAGTGATCATTTGAACATAGGTTCATAGGTTGATACTAGGCTATCTGCCCTAGGGCATTTATAAGCCTAGCCAGAGTGTGGTTGGCTTTCGCCACTCTTTTAGATTAGTTGACTGTACCTCTGTATAGTAGGTCACAGAAGATAGCCCTTTTAAGGTTAGTTTACTGTATCTCTGCCTAGTAGGGACACAGAAGAGATCCCAGGGGTAAACCTATGATCTCCCATCCACTCGTCAAGATTTCTCTTGAAGAGGGTCATTGAGGGGCTCTGCCTAACATGGATTGGGATTTTGTTCCAGAGTGAGGGGAGCCTCTGGGATATGAATTTGTCCCTCCAGCATGTCCTATTTATTTCTGTTCTGAGGTTTAAGTCCCTGGAGCGTGTAGCTCTAAGGGATTTGGATTTCCTGAGGTGGAGAATATCCATTAATTCTGGGTTGGACATGGCTTTATACGTCAGGCACAGATCGCCTATGAGAAGGCGGTAAGCAACTGAGTAGAGCTGGAGTTTCTTTAGCCTAACTGCGTAGGGCATCTGTTTGAGTCCCTTGATCCTCTTGGTGAGGTACTTTTGGGGTCTTTCCAGTTGCTGCAGGTGTCGGGTAAGGTACATCCCAAATGGGGCATTGTATTCAATTATGGGTCTGATGAGTGATGAGTAGAGGGGCACAATCACCTCTCTTGATCTAGATGTGAGCTCTTTCATGATAAGGTGGACTATATAGAAGGTCTTTCTAACCACTTTGGCAACGTGATTGTCAAAGGAGAGATTGCTATCTACTTGGATCCCCAAATCCCTAATTACGTCTTCCGTACTTAATGGATTACCACCTATGTGGTAATTTGTGGGCACTTTGTTTTTCCCAAAGGGGATGACTATGCACTTTTTGGCATTTAGCTTTAGGCCATGGCTCTGGCACCAGTTATCCGTCTCTGTGAGACCCTTTTGGAGGATGCTTGTGTCAGTCGGCGAGTCGATTATGGCACCCAGTTTGCAGTCATCTGCGAACTTGGTCAGCCATAGTCCTCCTGTGTTAGCCTGTACCTCAGAGAAATATATACCGAACAAGAGAGGTCCCAGGATTGAGCCTTGTGGGACGCCACTTGTAAATGGTTTAGAGTCTGACATGGCACCTGCAATTCTGACCATGTGGGTTCTATCCCTGAGCCAGTTTGCAACTCATCTTGTGACATAGGGGTTGATATTTAAGCTGGTGAGCTTATTTATGATGCCCGAGTGGGGTATTGTGTCGAAGGCTTTTGCGCAGTCCAGCTAGGCTGTGTGGACTATCTTCCCTTCATCTATGGCCTTTGTGACTGTTTCAAAGAAGTCAACCAGGTTCAAGAGGCAAGATCTACCCTTAAAGCCGAATTGGGTAGGATCCAGTGTTTGGAGGTTCCCAATGTCTTTGTTTATGAGTTTCATGATGATACGCTCCATAGCTTTGCAGACCAGGCTAGTCAGGCTTATAGGGCGATAGTTTCCAGGGTCCGTTGTGGCACCACCTTTGTGGAGTGGGACCACTGTTGCTGTATGCCATTCCTTGGGTACATATCCTGTAGTAAGGCTGAGATTGAACAGTGACTTTATGTGAGGGTTCAGTTCTTCTTGGAGCTCGTGTAAGACACAGCCCTTGACACTGTCCGGTCCCATTGATGCTGTGTTTTTTGCTTTGGAGAGGGCATCTCTCACCTGTGCATCTGTGATGTCAGGGAGGCTACACTCTTTTGGGATAGACATTTGCTCTTTTGGGGGGGGGGGGGAGTTTGCACTGACCCTGTCTGCCAGGATGTTGGCAATGTCTGTGGGTTCAGTGTATTTTTTTTCATTTTGCACTTCCTCAGAGCATATCTGGGAGTTGCCACCCAGGTTCCTGACATAACTAAAGAAGGCCTTGTGATTATCTTTAGCGTCTTGTGCAATTTGTCTTATTTTAATAGATTTATTAATTTTGAATGACCATGTTGAAAGTATAGGAAAGTGGTTACTAAAGTTATTAGGACCTTAGATGATTTTTATGAGGGATCGTAGTTTCTTGCTAGTACTGATTAGAGATGCCCTCCCTTTTTGGGATTTTGCTCTATCATGTAGTAGCTTCCTCCTTCTGTTGTATAGTTTATTTATGGCTGGGGTCCACCAGACAGGTCTCCTGACTTTGGAGGAGTGAGTCTTGTTTCATTTGGGATAGCACGATCCATGCATTCCTGTAGGTGTCCATAGAATGCGTTTTGTAAAGGATTCTGCAGTTTGGGCCATATTTTCCACTGACCCGGTGGCTTTGAAGGATTCCACCTCGGTTTTGAGAAGTGTGAAGTTTGCTTTTGAGAAGTTCTTCAACGTTGTTCCCTTGGCTGGGATATGGATGTCCAGTGAGATTAATTTATGGTCAGATCTTACCAATGAGGGGTATACCTCTGGTATGGAACATAGAGTCCCCATGTTGGTGATGATCAGGTCCAATATGTTTTCCCCTCTTGTGGGAGTGGTGACCAGTTGTTCCATAGCATTTGAGTTTATAAATTCTAGGAACCGTTGGGCGAGGGTGTTGGGGCTTGAGTAGTGCTCCCAGTCTATGTTTGGGTAGTTGAGGTCACCCAATATAATGGTGTTTGGAGAGACCTTCATATTCTCCAGTGTTCTCAGGAAAGCCGAGTGGGGTTCCTGAGTTTGGGAGGGTGGTCCGTAGCAGGCTACAAACTGAAAGGCAGTTTTGCCCACTGTTAGTTGCACATGGATGGCCTCCGATGCTTAGTGCAGTGCCACTAACCTGGAGTTGTGGGTATCTTTGAATATGGATACTCCCCCTCCTTTTGTGGTTTGGTCCGAGTTTTGGGGCCGAAAAGCATGGTATGAGGTATAACCTGGTAGTGATGGGGTGCTCTCGGGAGCCTTGAACCAGGTTTCTGTTACTGCACAGATATCGATATTCTCCATACTGAGGAGAGCCTCGAGTGCATGCATCTTGAGGTTTAGACTTCTGGCGTTGAGCAGCATTGCCCTTAGTTTCTTTGTGTTGTCTATGGAGGTGGGTTTGTCTTTTGAGCCTTGCCTAAAAAGGGCACTATGGAGGTGGCAAGAACCTTAGCCAGTATTCAAAAGCCCAGGGGTGACAGGTGCAAGCCATCCCTAGCGAAGCAACGTGGCTTGTCGAGCATGTCATCCCAGGCTGACAGACACTGGATCCCCTTTGAATGACACCAATACTTTAGCCAATTGTTAAAACTGATCATTTTGTCTTTATACTGTGGCATCATTCTTGGTGAGGGTAAGATGCTACTCAAGGTCAGGGTCATACTGGCCTGGGCTACATGATCAGAGAGCTCCTCTATGTCTCTTTTCATGCAGTCCAGGGAGGTACGTCTCACATCATTCACACCAGCATTGACAATGACGGAGTCATATTTGTACTTGCTTTGGAGTGACCTGAGTGCTTGTGTTATGTGGCGGATCCGGGCAGCCGACAGCCAGCTTACAGTGACCTTCTCCTTGTTCAGCCTGGTGAGTGGGACGTCAGTGTGTCTGACAATAGAGTCACCAACTACAAGTGTATTAGGTGTGTTGTTTAGCCTTAAGGGCTGTGACTGTGTGGCACACTGACTTTGTGAACTATGTGATACGTGGGTATTGTTGTGGGTTAGCGATTGCTTGGATATCTGCTTTGGAGGTCTCTCCTGCTTGGGCAGATTTTTATTTAGAGCCTCCAAGTATGTTTTTGTGTGTTTATGTGTTTGGTTTGCTGTTGCAATAGGTCTTTGTGAGACTGGATTTGTGGTGTGTGTGGTTACCTTCTCCTCCTGACTGACTGCGCCAATACTGGGTTGAGAGAGCTCAGCCTCCAGTTTGGCTATATAGTTGCATCTCTCACATATATTTGAGCTTGTTGGGAGGAAGAGAGATTGGTCTGTGTACATAAGGCAGTTGTAACATTGCCTCAAGATTCCCAGATTCACCAGCTGGACTGGAGAGTAAACCCGAAACTGACTTTTGGACATGCCAGAATAGTATAAGGAACTACTTTTTGACTTATCAAAAAGGACCAATAGGGAGCCAAGTACTTAAAGGCAGTATAAGAGGGTGTAGTGCTTTAGTTTATTAGTGCTTACTTATAAGATTACTTATACGAGCAACTCCTGGGCTTTAGAATGAAAATAGAGTGCTTACTTTGAGATTTAGAACAGTTCTAAGGGAAAAAGTGAAGAGCAGACTTTGTGGAGCCGGGAATGGTTTAAACCCGTTTAAGCGGTGCTGCCCGATGCTGCGCTATGCGCAAAATTGTGCAAAACCGCGCAAATGCGGGTTTTAAAGCAGGGAAACTGAAAGAGATAGGAATTGACCCAAAACGGCCAATAAGCTACTAGTTTCAGGGCTGAGACCACTCCTCCAGGGACAGATAGGCTGCTCAAAGCTCCCCACTCTCATTGGTGAACAGAGAAGATTCCTCCTATCCAAGTAAGGATATAGGCAACACAGGAAAATATACCACAGTCCGGAATTCAGCAAAACCTGAAATCTGGACTAATCTAGTTTAGCAAAGGAGGGAAAAGAGAATATTTTTTTTGTTTTTTTGTTTTTGTTTTTTTCAGGAAACAGCATAAAAACACACAGAAGACACTGTAAATGCTATAAACAGGCTAGCGTACTTTAGTGTGTAGCCTACAACATTTATACAAAACAAGCTCCCCACTCTCACTGGTGAACAGAGAAGCTTCCTCCTATCCAAGTAAGGATATAGGCAACACAGGAAAATATACCACAGTCCGGAATTCAGCAAAACCTGAAATCTGGACTAATCTAGTTCGGCAAAGGAGGGAAAAGAGAATATTTTTTTTAGTTTTTTTTTGTTTTTTTCAGGAAACAGCAGAAAAACACACAGAAAACACTGCAAATGCTATAAACAGGCTAGCGTACTTTAGTGTGTAGCCTACAACAGTTATACAATACAAAAACAACTTAAATTTATATAAAATAAGTGCAAAAACTGTAAAAAGCAGAAGGCAAATGCAATTTAAACTTTTTAAAGCACAGATTAGTTAGAAATTTGCTTTTTAGGTGGGAAAAGGCAGTCAGAGCAAATAAAACAGAGAAAAAAAAACTTAAATCTTAATATACTTAAATGTGTGGTTTTCTAGCAAATCACTGGGATGAAGCCACTAAATAATGCATTCATTTGAGTTTAAAACCTCATATCCTTCAGAAAATGCATGTTTACACAAATCCCGTTACGCACAACCTGGTTGTCAAGAGTAACATTTGAAAAAGTGTCCCTTTGTCCCACTTTTATTTATGGCTTTGTCCAGATTTCTCGACAGACATTTACATTTTCAGATTTTATATCCTTCAGAAAATGTATGCTAATGCCCAACCTGTTATTTTATTAACTTTCTAAGTTTGTGAAAGTAATATTTAAAAACTGGCCCTGTTTTGGGGTCTCTGTCCCAATTTTATGTATGGCTTTGTTTCTTGCTCTAAGAGGTTGAGAAGTAAATGTAAAGGATAATCGTTTCTTATTTAGATGAAAAGGATCAATGAATTTAATACAAAAAATCTAATTCTATCTTATTTAGATGAAATGGCTTGATAAATAAAATACATACAATTTACATTTCTCGCAACTCCAATTCAGACTTTCAGTCGTATGCGCGAATCATATTTTACTTAGATGAAAAGGATAATCATTTCTTATTTACATTAAAAGAATAGATGAATATAATGCAAAAAATGTAATGGTATCTTAATATATATATATATATATATATATATATATATATATATATATATATAGTGATAAAAAGCAAAGCAGCGTGGAATGTACTTTTATGGTACATTTACTTACACAACTGTACTATTCTAGAACAACAAATTTGAAATCAGCATTAAGATATTATAGTGGGTCAGATTCCAGAAGACTTGCTGTCGCTGTAAGTGACTTAATCCAGAGTAAGCTTGACCTGATTCCAAATCACTTGATATTACTTCGGTTTAAGGCCTAGCTGTAAAGAGTCGTACACCGAAGTAGATAAGATTCCAAAGGACTGGCTATCAGAGGTGTGTACACCATAGTAAGTCACTTATACTGAGAGCAAGTCTTTTCTTTATCCTTCCATTCTGTAAATGTTTCTTTACCAATGTGCATCCTTTGCTGAGGGACTCATGTTGTCACATTTCACATGAATGTCCCAATATCTCTGTTTAAACATGTCAAGTTTAAATCTAGTTGCTGTCCCCCCCAAAAAACAATTACTAGAAAATGGAAATCAAAATCTAAACCAACTATACTTGAAGTAGTGAATATTGTAACAGAGGTGAAAGAACAAGACGTGGGATCTTTAGAAAAGGGTAGAGCAAAATGGAAATTGTGGGAAGAATACATGCAGAAAAACGTGTGAAGGAGGAATGAAGTCTAATAGAGGGCATGACTTGAACAATTTATGTAATGTTGCTTTGATTATATGAGATATATATATATATATATATATATATATATATATATATATATATATATATATATATATATATGGGTTCACTACAGATGACCGAAAGTTCATTTGACCGAAGCCCATTTCACTGAGACCATATTACCAAAAGTTCATTTTACCGAAAGCCCATATGACCGAAAATTCATTTGACCGAAAAATAGCACTGACAGGTATATCCCCATTTCCCCACTGTAGCACGACTCTGGAGTGAGAATATTAAGTTGAGGTGTGGGGGGCATAGTCCCCCACATAATTGCAGTTTATGCACTATTATATACATGTGTATCCATAAAAATACATTAAAACATATAATATCAGTACAACGTTGTTGCAAAATGTGGGGTGCTACATCCCCCACACCCCCCGATGTGGGAGGCTGTGCCCCCACACCCACCCAACTTAATGTTCTCACTCCAGGGTCATGCTACAGTGGGGAAATGGGCATATACCTGCCAGTGCTGTTTTTTCGGTCAAATGAGTTTTTGGTCATATGGGCTTTCGGTAAAATGAACTTTCGGTAATATGGTCTCAGTCATATGGGCTTCAGTCAAATGAACTTTCGGTCATATGTAGTGAACCCATATATATATATATATATATATATATATATATATATATATATATATATATAAAAACAGTGTATGTGATGTATAATATTTGTAAATGTGAACTTGTTAATATGGTTTGATTATTTTTATATAAAGGTAACTTTGCATATGTCACTAGTGATAATTCAATAAAGATGTTTTTTACAAAAATCTCTGTTTAAACAAATATTTATGTACAGTTTATTTTTCCATTTAAAAAGTAATATCCACTAACGGTAATCACCATGGACAGATCATCTGGAAAGTGGGAGTTGTCTCCATGAAGATTATCTTATATTGCTGACATAAGTGTCATGACTGATCTCAGAGTTTTTAAGGATAAGAGACCAGTGCATTAGGGCTAAATCTCAGATCAGTAAGAGAAGAGATAGTCTTCTCACTGATGGTAGGCTTAGATTTATTAATTTTGAATGACCATGTTGAAAGTATAGGAAAGTGGTTACTAAAGTTATTAGGACAACAAAGCACTGAAAAAAGTTAGTTATATTTAGGATTACGCTATATCAGATGCAAATGAAGCAGACTCTTCTTTCAATATTGGCTGGTAGCACATTTTAGCAGTAGTAAATCTTATGGGAACTCCTGATGGAATGCTAAAATTGCAACTGTAAACATACCAAAAGAAGTGTGAACAGCTGCTAAACTTTTACACCATTAAAAGCATATATTGCCACTATTATGGACTACAGCTAAGCAGTCAAACTTTTGTGAAAATAGCACAGTACCTCATGGAAAATGTGTTTCCAGCCACACTTCACAGTGATATACAACAGCCACCTTTATCACTGCAAAAAGTTAAGTATACAAAATGAAAAAGTATATAGAGCTAATTCACAATTAAAGTTCCATTTTAAATTACTTATATAAGCTTTTGCACTCTGTTATTGAAATCTCACAGCAGCAATACTCGAGATGACTGCTAGCTGCTTCACAAAGGACAAATAACAGTACACATCACCTAATGTATTTATACAAAGTAGTGGTTTTGGGAGTCTGCAATTTCAAGTCCTTGATATAATCTCAGGACTGTGGGACATGGTGATCTTTATTTCCTCTTGAAAAACAAAATGTCAGATTTTGTTGGTCAGGAGTAAATCCTACTGCACCCACATTCCTTCCTTGGAGTACTCTTTAATTATTACATGAAGTAGTGAATAGTTCTGTATGGCTGGCTGAGTGGATATGGAATGGACAACTTTCTCAATGTGTTGTTAAGTTGAGAAAACTTATTCCTAAGCCAGTTAAGTTTGAGACCTCAAGTAAGTAATATTTATTTACAAACACCTGGAACTACAGATATGAGATGTTAAAGGACTGTTGGATTGGAATATAGGCAGCAGAAGTAAAACGTTTTGGTATGTCCAACTTAGTATAACACAATACCCCACCAGTTTGAAACATAGTTCTTACATGTAATTTGTTATTAAAGTAAAGGAATATTATATGAGTATGCAAGTTTTTAATAAGAATAAGGAAACCATTATCTGCTCTGAGTTGAAGTCCTGGAAGTGTGGAAGCAGAATCCATGTAAAATTAATTGATCATGTCTGATTCATGCAGCTGTTTTATTTTACATGAAATCATTGGTTGTCTTCTAGGGTGGAGTTGATGACGATGTTTCACTGTCTGCTTACATTACTGCTGCATTATTAGAACTTGAACTGCCTCAAAATGTAAGTATAAACATCTTGTCTTTTAATAAAACCATGGCTGTGTATTAAACTCTACACTATATCTGGTCTTGTTCCATCAGTCTGCCTCTGTATCCTACTTTTTCTTGTAAATGTATAATTGATGTTTAATTACCTTTATTTACTTGTTTCAGTCTTTCCGCCACCCTTCTACCTTTCATGTGTTTAAAAATTATTTCCATATTCTGATCTAAAGCTATTTGATATTTACCATGCATTTTTGATTATTATGCTGAACATGCAATGAATATGATGTGTAGCATATTGGCAGAATTTTATTTTAAGTAACATCAATTTTAAAATAGAAAAATGTGGTTACAGAGCCACTGGTCATGCCAGGTCACTCAATGATCCCACCTGATTAAAGGGAATAGTTTTAATTAGTCCTTAATTGTGACACTGACTTCTCCTTATGGTTAGATTTCAACAAAGCCTACAAGAGAGAAAAAGAAGTGCTACCTGGAAAAGTATCACCAGAAAAAGGGAGAGGAAATGCGGATAAAGTGAGAGGAAATGGGGCTAAGGGAGGCTACTGAATGCTGAAATTTTAGCACAACTAGTCAAAGACCATGAAAGACTTCCTTAAGTTATCCTCTGATGTGAATAGAATGCATTTAAGTGATTCTGTACTGATGGATGAAAGCCATTTTCATTGAAATCAGATATCTCTGGGATCTCACTTGAGTCATGTTTTACTGGTATTGGTGACTATATTAATAACTGTTTGGTCATTTTTCAGCTTTACTTCTAGTGAGAAGATCAGAAAAAAAGTTCTTAATAGGCTCAACTGTGCTGGGGCTATCCTAAATGTTGGTGCCTCACTGTTGCTTGTACAGATCAGTTATTAATTCCTGATGTTAGAATGTAGCTTGCAGACTTGAGGCTGATAAGTAATGCCAGTAGGCTCACATATGGTTAACTAGATTAAAGTTTAGAGGTAGTGTTTACACTGTAAGCACATGTAGTGTAGATACTTACAGAGAAGGACAACAATAAGATATCAGCTGTGCTTCTTTAATTTGAATAGTGAACTTAATGTACATATTTAATATGTGTTGTGAAATGAGGTGAGGGTAAACCCCCCCCCCCCTCATAATTTATATTAAAGGCTAACATGGTAAATATCAAGTCAACATAGCTTATTTATCTTTTAATTTATTAACAAGATGAGTGGTTTCTTTTGCAAGAAGAGTAGTGACATTTAAGAGAAGGTAGGACTGAAACATATAGTGTAATAGAATAATTGCTAAAAGAAAGAAAACATATATATGATGCATACAGGAAGAATATGAAAATCGTTAATATGGTTTGTTTTCTGTTCAGTTAATATATGCGTGTCTGTGTCTTAAATGATATAATAACGATATTAAAAATTATATCTTAAAATCTTAGCTGTATATAGAGTCAGACTTAAAAATAAGGCAAAGAATGAAGTCTGTCTTCTGTTTTGCCCTAAAGTAGTTATAATCAACATAAACTTGTTTCCTAAACTGTTATTTCATAAAATGTTTATGTGTTATTATATCCTTGTTAGCATATTTAAATTGATTACTTCCAAAATAAAATTTATCTGGCCTCTCAAATCAGTTAGAATCTTCTACATGAGACTGACACCCCCTAAATAAAATGGAAACTTAATTGGTCAACAGTAGAGATGAGTATTTGGCATAAATTAATCTCCCTGTGCAGTGTTGCAATCTCTTAGCCATTCCTTTTCTAGACACCATCTTTATCTGACTTGAAATTAAAAAAAAAATCATTACTTCAGTGACACTAATTCAAAGATTAATTACACTATTAGATATAGTTGACAGCCTATTTTTTTCTCCAAACTAACATACTTTTAGGAAGAGCAATCATTAATCTGTCAAATTTTCTTTTTAGCAAACTGTATTGGTGTGAGATTTGCTAGCTAAGAATGTAATTCAGTCAAGGAAATGCAATTTTTTCTGTCCTCTTGTGGGATACTCCTGTACATTTAATACAATTTTGGCAAATTTAAAGTTAAAACCACTATTAAAATTAAGACACCTATATCAATAAAGGCACAACTGAACACCCTTAAATATTATATAATGTACTAATCTCAGATAAATCTATATCTAGAACCTATGAATGCATTATGAATTTTAAATAGAGTAAATGTTATTATTTTTCTTTACTTTGGTCAGTCTGTAAACAAGTTTTAAATTAAATCTTATTATGGAAATATGTAGAAAACTGCTACTGTGTATATGTTATATAAAATCTATACTACAGTTCTTCTACAGTAATGTACAATGCATATGTCATAGTTTCTAAAAAAATATATATAAAACTTTCCCATGCCTGTAGTGTCTATCAAGCAAATTTTGTAGACATACTACTTATATTCTGTGTGTATTCCAAACCAAAATAAAAGTGGGAGCTCATAAAATAGACGTTAAAAAGTTGGTATTGTAAAAAAAAAGAGAGATTCGACTTGGGTATTACTAATGTTCTTAATTGTTCCTGAGAATGTAGGTTACAGACACATAATGATTTTCACCATACTTTTTATGATGGTAAAGGCTATTTTACAATTAACTGGTTAAACTTCAATGATATGTCATGGACTGGTTTCTTAAACAATGGTTGTAACTATATTAAAGAATGTAAAATTCTCCATCTCTCCAAATTATGCTCAGCATTGAGAAATGAGTAATTTTATAGCATTAAGTTTATGTTTAATTTGATCTTTGTCATTCAGATTCCAAATATTCTATGAATAAACCCAAGCTGTGTCATTTATTACTTAAGTGTCCTTAGCAAAAAGCAACTTGTTTAATTTTGTATCAGAACTTCTTCTTCTTCACCTTTTGGTTACTCCCATTAGGGGTCGCCACAATGGATCATTGGTCTGCAGAATGAGTAGCAGTGGAGTTTTATGGTGTCAAGTTGCCAGCCTAGCACCCATCCTTTCTCTAAAGGCACACGCATGCACGCACTCACACCTAGGGCCAATTTTAGTGTCCAGTCCACCTACTGCATGTCTTGCGAATGTGGGAGGAAACCAGAACACCTGGAGGAAACCCACATGAACACAGGGAGGACATGTACACTCCGCACAGAAGGCACCTCAAACGAGAATTGAACCGGAGAACCTCATGCTGTGAGGTGACAGTGCTAACTGCCAAACCACTGTGCCACCGTAATTTTGTATCAGAACTAATCTTATAAAAAAATGTGACACTAGATCTAATTAATAATAATTTTTTCATATATTACATTTTCTCTTAAATTTAGAAAATCAAGCTACTTATCAAGATATAAGAAAATGATTTCTGCTTATAATACTGGTTCCTTTATTGAAAATAATATATCTGATGCTGTCAGTTTTTATTCTATCCTCAATCTGTGGTTCGGATCCATATTGGCCATTACTAAAGCTTGTGGCAACCTAAAACTCTCGAACTCTCCCCCTTACCCACAATGCACCAATGCCAGTTACCCCACATTTTGTTTGCTGCTTTCAGCAAAACACAAGGTTTCCTTTTACTCTCGAGCATTTTGCTCAGATAAGTGCTAAATTACTATGTTTTGTCTAATATTTCTTAGTGACTAGTTCCCCTTACCTGTAGTTGTCTTCCTCTGCTTCTTCTTCTAGATTTGCTGTCAAGTTTACCCTTTCCTTTCATTTTTGTACTTGTGCACTTCTTGCGTACTATTGTTAGTACCTTCTTTCTTCTTCTACACTCATTGTAGTCTTTTGTACCATTGTTGGTATTCCTTTTTCTTTTTTTCTCTTCCTTTCCAAAAAAAAAAAAGTTCTGTATACTTTTGTCTCTGTTGTACTGTTGTAGATTTTCTCAGTGCTGCTTGTTGTAGTCATGGTGGAAAAGGCATCAGCTGGATTTAAAAAATGCCAAAAGTGTGTGGAGAAGCTTCCCTTATCGGATCCACACACACTTCATGTGTTTATTGCTTAGGGCCTCTTCACCTTCAAGTCCATGGCAGTACAACAAAATGTGGAGAAGGAGCAGTGGTTTCTCCATATGTCACAGATTCAACCCCACGGCATTAGTAGAGCACAAAAATAAATTGATTCTCAGAGGACTTCTACCTTGTTCCTTTGGAGAGGCAATATCTGAAAAATCTGAGCGAACCAAATATTGATCTTCGAAGCCTCCCTCTTCATCTTCTTCAGCTTTCGAGTTGTCCTCGCAAAGATCTAAAACTGATCCAACCTCATCATTAGATCCTAAGAAACCAAAATTGACTCATTCAAAATCATCCAAATTACCACTTCCGACTTCTTTGGATCCAAGACCTTCCACTCCGGATCCAACTGTGAAATTTTTGCATAAGACTATTTCAAACCAGAGACCTTTCACTTCAGATATGGCCTGAAATCTTTGCATAAGACCCGAAACCTAACTCTTTGGATCCTACCTTGAAATTGTCACTACCAATCACTTCAGATCTGAGATCTTCTTCCTTCGATCCGACCTCAAAATCATCACATCCAGTTCTGTCTGCTCTAAGACTTTCCTCTTTGGACCTGACACTGATCGTAATGCTCCGACCTCTTCAGATCTGAGATTTTCTGTGTCTTCGGATCCATCCCCAAAATTTTATGATCCGACTACTTCAGATCCAAGACATTCTTCCTTGGCTCCAACCATTGCTCCTTCTCCACATTTTGTTGTGCTGCCATGGACTAGATATTCAACAATAGATCCAATACCCTATAAAGTCCCCTCCCCATTTTTGGAGTGACCTACATCCCTGTCAGTTTACTCCACTTGTAATTCCAGAAGCCTCACTGAAGAAGATGCAGAAAGTGAGGAAGATTCTTGCAAATCAGGGTCAAATGGGTATTGCTATGGCTCCTACCCCCTTGGGTCAGGAGATCTGTACTGCTATCCCCACAATACCAGTTCCTCCTCTGACTGCTATGGTGGTCTCAGAGTTGTTGGATCCTTGCCACCCAGGTATGTCTGTTTTGAATCCGAGGATACCCTTATCCTTGGATCCAAAGTTTTCTCTCAGTGCTCCAATGCAGTTGGATCTGGAGACCTCATGGAGCTGAAGCCTTCCTGCCAGATCTGAGGTGATGTACTTAATTCAGATGCGTCTGAAGCCATCTCTGTATCTTGAAGCCACAGCATTGGACAGCTCAGCTCCAGCTTCTACCTTGGGGCTGCTGTCTTCAGATCGGAGGGAAACCAGTCTAGAAGCTTGCCTCCATTGACCCATGGTCTTCTGTCTCTCTCTGGGGTGATTTGCCTTTGAAGCTGCAAAGAGAATTTTCTCTGCCTCGACAGAATGGCTGAATCCAGCCTCCCTTGGAATCTAAATTTTTTTACCCTGACGTCTCTGTGTTCAGAGCCTCACATGGTTTTTTCACAGGGACAGCCATTCCCAAGACCCCAGACTTCCCCTTAGGGAATTCTGATTTCTTCTTCTGATACCTCTCCAGAGCATCTCATTGAAGAGGCCCCTAAGAAGAAGATATGCAAGAGGAAGCACCTGGACTCCCCCTAAATAGCCTGTCACAGAGGATATAGACTTCATTGAGGGTAAAAGTCTCCTTGGTCACCTCCTGAAGATGTCGTATTTGGAGACGTTCTAAAAATCCGTAAACAGAGAGGTGGCTGCACACCTAGCAATGCTTCATTTGAGGAGTCTGTTGTGCTGTAGGCCTTGGTTCTGCCCATCTACCTCCTGGGTGACTCCGCCCACTGATGAGCTCATCCGGATGATCTCTTGGCGGCCATGAAAAGAAACAGACACCATTGAGCCCATACCTAGGAGACCAGATCAGATTATGGCACCACCATCTGACCAGCAATTTTGAGGTAAAGGGGTGCCTGTTGATGCCATAGTCGTAGCAGCAGCCACTAAAAAGGAATTTGCTGAGGAAAGTTCCTCTGTTCATACCCCCAACAGGGAGTCTCAGGTGATAGACAGATTCAGGAAGCATGTTTATACTTCAGCGACCCTCAACTTAAGGTCTTTGAATTATCTAGCACATTTTACTATACTTCAGAGGGATTTGATTAAAGAGCTTTTGAATACCCTGTCAGAATCCATTTCTGAAGAAGTTCAGTCTTCTGTAACTTCTCATTTGACTACCCTGCTTTCCTTCTCCAATTTGTCCATGAGGCTAGTTCCACGTATTGCAGAAAGAGCCTCAAGGGCAGCAGGTTCAGGCGTCTCCATTAGGAGGCATACCTGGATGCACTTATGTGACTTTGCAGAGCCCTTTAAGACATCTTTTGTCAATGCTGCTTTTGACAGAACATCTTTGTTACTCCCCAAGGTAAAAGAAACACTATTCAGATATGAGAAGGATGGTAAGACCCTGTCTGCTGTTGGACTCAATGAAGTGGATAAAAATGTGGTTCAGAAAGTCTCAGGGTCCTTTTAGGGCACACGTACAGGAAGTACCCCAGAGACAGAGGAGGGAACTCTAATTGATGATGACATCCCTATAGCAGAGGAGGCTACCATCGCCAGGGTCGCAGAGATTTGTTCTGTGATTGATCTCACCAGCGCTCCTGAAATGAGCCCCGATTGCCCACCTCTGGAATTAGTTGGGAGTTGTTTATCTCTGCACCAGAGAGCCTGGCTAGACATAACTCAGGATACTTGGGTGCAGAAGCTTATATCCAGGGGTTATAAAATTACCTTTTACCTTCCTCCTCCAAGCTCCAAATGATTCCCTGATGCTCCACCCAGTCAGAGGGAACAAGCAGCTATCAAAGTTCAAAATCTGCTAAGAAAAAGAGTCATCCAACAGGTCCCACCAGAACAGATAGAATATGGAACTTACGTATGGTTCTTTTTAGTGCTAAAGAAAGTAGAGGACTGGAGACCAATTTTGGATCTCAGCAATTTGAAAATATATCTGTAAAATCACCAGAAACCACCACGAACCAAATGAATAAAGATATGAGCAATTTATTAAGAAAATAAAACAAGCGCTTTCACGCACATCGCCTAGTGCGCTTCATCAGGTTATACTCTAAAAGACAAAATCTAGTCTTTATATACAAAGTGCACACCCTAATTATTCAATTAGATTAATCAGCTAACAGCGTAAGGCAGTTAATATGCATTATAGTGCTTGTCATGTTCTTTCAAAATGTTAATAAAGTCACTAATATTTACTATAAACACAACACAATTAAAATAAAAGTTATATATATATATATATATATATATATATATAAAACGTAGGTCACAAAATCAATTTACATTGTCCTAAATAAATTGTATAATACGTATAACCTTAGCAACGCACATAAATCAGTGCATAGCCATTAAAGGCCAAAGTATACTGGTTATATAAGACATTTCATGGATTCGTGACTAACTATCTAAAAACTCATTTACAACAATGCAATTCATTGACATATCAGCAAATGTCACATATAGATAGATAAAAATATGTACAAGGTATAATCCTAAATATATAATAAATGTAATATTAACCAAATTAATATCATGATATATAGGTATATAAAATGAACAGAAAAGAAAAGAAAATATTAAATAAAAAAAATGAGATATATAAGAAAAGGGTAAAGAAGAGGGACAAGGAACCAGGAAGAGAAGATATAAAAGAAGAGAAAAAGGAGGGGGGAGGGGTGGGAGGAAGGAGAGGGGGAGTGAGGAAAGAAGAAGGGGAGGACGGGGGAAGAAGGAAGAAAGGGATGGAAGGGAAGGGAGGGGAGGGAGAGGAAAGAAGGAAAGGTAAAAGACACAGAAAATAGAAAGAATGACAGAAAAGATCAAAAGGAAAGAGAAAGAAAGAAAATAAGGATCTGCTATAATGAGTGGATGAGTATATCCACTCATATAGGTATATGTTAACCAATGGTTGCACTATAAAAACCTTCAATTAACTCATAGAAGTGCAGGTCTAATACTAATGGCTGTGTTCAGGCCTGGTTCCATATGTGCCCTAAGATTTAAAATCCATTTTAACTCATTCAATTCAAGTGCCCCTACTATATCGCCTTCTCTTCTATTGGGGTATAGTATCTGCAAAATTCTAAATTTAAAGTTGTGTGATGGAAACTGTTGGCAGTGTTTAGCTAACACATTTGTGATGTTTCCTTTTCTTATATCGTATATGTGGTTGTAAGCGCGGTCCTTAAACCTACGTGTCGTCATACCCACGTAGTACGCTCCACAACATTCACACGTAGCCAGATAAATGACATTAGTCGTGTCACATGTAGCATAGAATTTTGGTTCAAAAACAACTCCCATATCTATAAGTTCAAACTTTTGGACGGTAGAGATAAATTTACATATGCAACATTTCCTGCAAGGAAAAGTGCCTTGTCTATATCTCATCCTAATATCCAGAGGTTCGATTTTCACCTTTTCCCTACATAATAACCTTTTGAGATTCAAGCAATTGCTATATCTAAAACTTGGTCTCTCCCCCACTATTTTTAATAAATCTTTATCCATACTAAGTAATTTCCAATTTCTATAGATAATATCCCTTATATATTTCACATCATTTGTATATCTGATGTCATACTGAACTCTCCCTTTATTATTTTTCTTTCCTGTATAGCTACCTGCATGCCAACTCCTATGGACTATCCCATATGCACCTCCTGCATTATTTTTCTGGTTTGTAATTATTTGGGATGGATATCCCCTGTCTAAAAAACATTTCTCCTGTAAGTCTATAAAGTAATTCTGAACATCAGAACTATCACAAAGTCTAATAACTCTGGACATTTGGTTTTTCGCCACATTGGGAAAAACATGCCTGGGGTGCATACTTTCAAAATGGAGGATGCCATTCTTCCAACAGGGTTTTCTGTACAAAGAAGTTGAAACTTCATTCAGGTCATTCTTATTGATAGTAATATCAAGAAAATTCACTATCCTAGAAGAAAATTCATATGTGAATTTTAGAAAAGTTGTGGTTGAGTTCATGTAATCTACAAAATCGTTTAGAGATTCGACATTACCATTCCAAAAAAGGAGAATGTCGTCTACAAAACATTTGTATAAGATGGCATTAGTTTTAAACCTTAAGTCATTGAAAATATACATCTTTTCCCACTGATATACTGCTAAATTAGCATAGGCATTGGCACAGGGGGTGCCCATGGCCACCCCCCATGTTTGCCTATAGATCTTATCCTGAAATAAAAAGATGTTATTACTCAGTATTATATCCAGGAGGGTACAGATAGTCAGCTGGTCATTATGATCTAAATTACTAAGTTCAGTCAAACAGCTCCTAATTGCATCAATACCAAATTCATTAGGTATGCTAGTAAATAGACTCTTTATATCTAGCGTAACCATCAACGTATCATGCCTTAGATTTTTAAGTAAAGAATCATCTTTCAGATCTTTCAATAAACTAAAAGAATTTTTCAGTATGGTTGATATGGTATTAACTAAAGGTCCTATCTTCGACTGCACAAATAGTGATGCATGTTCTGTGACCCAGAGCTTCCCAGATACTATAGGTCGTAAGGGCGGTGGAAACACCCCTTTATGTAACTTAGGAAGACCCTTAATAAGGGGGATCAATGGAGTTTCAATAGTTAGGAAATCATAGAGTGTTTTGTCAACACATCTAGTCATCAATAAGTCATACAGCGTGTCATATACATTTCTAATTATTGAACCAACTTCAGTTTTACATATTTGACAGTATGCTAGTTCATCATCTAACATATCATTCATTAGGTCATTATATAGGGCTGCATCCATGGCTACTACCCCTCCCCCTTTATCTGCAGGTTTAAACACAATACTGTCATCATTACACAAAGATTCAAGACTTAATTTCTGTACAGCAGTCAGGTTAACAAAAAGACGTTTGTGCTTCTTTTCTTTGTAGTAGAGATAGAAATCATATTCACAGGCTCGTTGAAAACTTTCACTGGGACCTGATATATGCGGTATATACATACTTTTCCTTTTTAACGTTGTTTGTTTAAAGACTGCATCATCATTGTCAGAATCTTTGTATAAAAGTTTAAGAGCTATCTTTCTAGTAAACTTACGAAGCATTATGAGGGTATCAGATAAATCACTTCCTCTGGATGGAATAAAGGAAAGACCCTTGTTCAAAACGGAGCATTCAACATCAGTGAGCTCCCTCGATGTCAAATTGAAGAACAGAGTATTTAATTCTTTTTCCTCCTGGACTCTCGTGCTTCGCCTGACAGTTTGCGTTTGAAATTTTGAATTGAATTTGAAAATATCAGCAACATGAGCCAAGTTTTGGATGGTCATGGTTCAGTCCATTCATCTGTTTCTGGGCAGGGATGACTGGATGTGTTGTATAGACCTTCAGGATGCGTTCTGCACATGGAGATGAACAGATGGTCCAGAAGGTTTCTATGCTTCCAGCTGGGAGCCAATCACTATCACCTCAGAGTTCTGCTCTTTGGTCTCATCACAAACCACAGGGTGTTAACCAAATGTATGGCAGTAGTAGAAGGTCAGATGAGGCTGCAAGGATTCTGGGTGTTTCCATAGCTAGACGACTGGCTCATTACCACTCTGACCAGGCTTCATCTCATAAGGGCAAGAGACCAAGTTCTTCAGCCTTGCTCCTGTCTGGGGATTAGTATAAGCTTCGAAAATTCTTATTTAGAACCACCTCAAAGACTAGAATTTATAGGAGAAATGCTAAACACAAAGACAACAATCGCTTCTTTACCACCTTAATTTTTTCAGACAATAAGGTCTCACATAAGAAAAATCATATGCAGTACCAGCATTTTAGCCCAACTGGTTCTTCAAGTATTGGGCTCAAAGGCACCAGTGATAACATTGGTCCCTTTAACCAGATTCTGCATGAGATTTCTTTAGTGGATGCTAGCCACTCAATAGTCATTTCTTTGTCAACAGATGTCATATAAGGTATGGATCACTCAGACATGCAAGAAAAATCTCAGGTGGTGGATTCTGTCAGACCAAGTACTTCAAGGTCGTCCTTTTGTCTCTTCTCTGCCCAAGGCTATAGTGACCAAGGATGCTTCCCAGCTAGGGTAGGGGGCATTTTCTTGGTAAAACCGTCCAAGGCACGTGGTCCCCAGACCAGGCCAACCTGTATATCAATCTCCTGCAGATGAGAACAGTGCTCTTAGTATTGCAAGCCTTTTAAGATGCTTTACCTCTAGGAACCATTGCAATGCCGACAACATGTCAGAAGATAGTCCAGTCTCGCCTTCATTTTTGCATATGGGTTCAGAGCCGATCCTCGGCTCCGACTTGGCCGATTTTCAAGCTCGAAGACTTCTGGTTCTCTCATGACTAAGCAGGTATCCCATGGTGCACCAGTGCAATCCCCAGATCTCGTTTGCCATGTCGAAGAGTTCGGATGTGCTTCTCTTGGCTCTGTCTAAGTCTTTTTCAGTTTTTTTCATTCATAAGTGTTTTTTTTGCATATTTACTGCTATTTAGTGGTATTATATATAGGCCTTTACCTAAATTGTCCCGTGGACTTGTTTGACCTTAGTAGTTAGTATCCTGTGTACCAGTAGTTAGGCACTGTTGTGCTTTTTTTGCCTAGATCGTTAGTTTTGGCGTTTTTTCACTGCTCTTAATCAACAGGGGCTCCTGTTGATTTATTTGTACTGTTAACTTGTTGATTGTTAACTTGTTGTCTTTAGCAGGGATCTGCTAAAGTCGTATTTTAGGATTGCTGTTGCAAATTTATTTCCTGTATGATTGAACATGTGTGTGCGTCTGTGTTATATACTTGGTCTGTTTGAGTTAGAAGACCTAGTTTTCTATTACACTGGGCTAAGACCGTTTAACTTAGAGGACCTAGTCCTCGTTTAACTCTACTATTTGTATTTTTCACATCTAAAAATTTTCCTGTGTGACTGAATCTCTGTGTATATGTTAAAATAACTTGGTCTATTTTAGTTGAAAGTCCTGGTTTTCTCTTACACTGGGCTAGGCCCGTTTAACTTAAAGGACCTAGTCCTCATGTAATTCTTCTGCAGGTCTAGGCCCATTTTAGTTAGAGGACCTAATCCTCAGTTATTCTGTCTTTCCATATTTCTCCTCTGGTTTTGCATGTGTGTCTGCAATAAGCCTCTGGGTTAAAAAAATGCATGAAATGCTCCCAGAAAATGTCATTAACGGATGGCCACAGTAACTGTGTCTACTGCTAGGGAATCATCCATTTGCAGAAATCATGCTTGTTCTGTCATGCTTTCTCTCTTAGAGTGTTGCAGGAGAGAAAGAATAAGCTGATACTCAGGGGTCTTCTGAAACCAACCTTTGAGGAAGCCTTATCTAGTTCGTCGGCTTCTTCTTCCAAGTCTACTAAATCCAGATCTGACTCCAAATCTAAAGCTTCAAAAAGGCCTTCTCCAACATCGGCTGGTGTCTCGGAGCCGCCTTCAAAATTACCGAAATCTGCCTACTCGACTCCTCAGTCTTCGGAGCCGAAGGAGAGCACCATGGTATCAGAGTCGGTCACAGGTGCTTCAGTGCTGACTTCTGAACCTTTGGAAATAGCAGTTGACTCTACTGCTCGGAGACGGTCTGTAGAATCCCTTCCGGTCTCCTTGCTAATCAAGTCTCCAGTGCCTGCTAGGTTGAGATCTCCTATTTTATCTTCCAGATCTTCCAGGAGCCTTTTGGAAGAAGATATGGAGAGGATAGTACTGAGAATCCTAAAGTCGTCAGCTCTGCCTAAATTTTTGTTGGCTTTGAGCCAGTTGGCTCCAGAGCCACTCGAGCCAGTTTTGCCCTCGTCTGTAATTCCTCCTCTGAGCCATGTTGGCCTTTCAGAAACGAAGTGCTTGTTACCAACGGAGGAAGGTTCCATCTCCCCTTGCTGCTGCATTGGAGCTGAGTTCGGCTCTGACACGCTCAGCTCTGTCCATCCTGTCCAGGGACCGATGCTCTTCTGTCGGTGCTGATGGGGATGGTTTGAATCTATCTTCTTCGGTTCCAAGCCTTCCTCTCGGTGCTTCCTCCAGGGTGCGCTCGGAGCCTGCATCTATCTCGGAGCCGATGGTTTTGGCTCCGGCGCCAACCTTTGTCTCTTCGGAGTGGGGGAGGTCTTCGGAGCTGGAGAGGTCGGCTTTTGAGGTGATGAGGAGCGTGCTGTCTCAATCTACAGCCCCTGCCAGTGGTTCAAGCACTCTTCCCCCCAGGGGTCCCACTTCAGTCTCAGTACCTACTCTCTCTGGAGACAGCAGAGACCTGCAGCCTCAGGAGCCACCAGCTGCTGGTCCCCACTCTTCCGAGGCCTCCCCAGAAGGTCCCTTCGAGGAGCCCCCTCGGATGAGGGTATGCAAGAGGAAGCATATTGACTCCCAGAATGAGTCTCTGACATCGGATACTGACCTTGAGGAGTCGGAAGGGTCCCCCAAGTCGTCCTCTGATGATGTTTCCTTTGTGGACATCCTGGAGATCTTTAAACAAAGGTGCGACTGGCCCACTGTCAACCCTTCTGATGAGGCGTCAGTGTACCTGAAGGCTTTCAGGTCTCAACCCTCTGCCTCTTGGGTGTCTCCACCTTTTGACGAACTAATGGATCTGGTTAGTCGGAAGGTATGGGATACTCCCGATGCCGTGGAGCCAGTTCCCAGGAGACCAAATAAGTTCCTGTCTGCTCCTCCTGGGAAAGAGTTCCTGTCTAAGGGCATTCCCATAGATTCCATGGTGGTGGGGGCAGCCACGAAGAAGAAGTTGTCGGAGACTTCTTCCTCTGTTCATGCGCCAAACAAGGAGTTTCGACAGATGGACAGATTTGGGAAGTGTGTATTTAGTTCAGCGGCATTTACACTCCGATCTCTGAACTATCTTATCCACTTCACAAGGTTGCAAAGGGATCTCCTCAAGGAGTTAGGAGATTCCATACAGGGTGCTTGTCCTGAGGGAGTCCCTGATAGGATCTCTGCTCAGTTGTCCACCCTAAATTCTGTAGTTAACTCCTCCATGTGGCTTATCTCCCATGCGGCTGATGGAGCGAGCAGAGCAGCAGGTTCAGGAATTGTCCTTAGGTGCCACTCCTGGATGCGCTTGTGTAATTTTGTGTAGCCGTTCAAATCTGCCTTCACCAACGCCCCGTTTGATGGTTCCTTCTTGTTTGGTCCCAAGATGAAAGAAACACTCACTTGGTGTGAGCAGGATGGAAAGACTCTCTCTGCCATGGGAGTCCGTTTTACCGTTCCCTCTCGACCATACCCCTAAGGTCAAAGGGGAGATAAAAATGTGGTTCAAAAAGTTCCAGAGGGTCTTTCCGGACACACAGAGCGAATCCTCCTTCAGAGGCAGAGGAGGAGGAAATGGTAGACGTCGCCCTAGAGGCAGGGGCGGTCCGCAATACCAGCAAGGCCGTGATTCCTTTCGAGGGTGGCCTTATCAATGCTCCTGATGTGGGGCCCGACTGCATTTCTCTGGGGCCAGTCAGGGGGTCGCATCTCTTTGTATTCAGAAGCCTGGCTAAATAGCACCCAAGACAAGTGGGTACAAAGAGTTGTTACCAGAGGCTATATCATACCCTTTCCCTTCCACCGTCTCTTCCCAAAAAGATCCCAGATGTTCCACCCAATCACAGGGATCAGGCAACTGTGGAGATCAACAAGTTGCTCTTAAAAAGAGTCATCCAGCCTGTCCCAGCAGACCAAATAGGATCCGGAACTTACTCCAGATTCTTTTTAGTCCCAAAACGAGCTGGAGACTGGAGGCCAGTTTTGGACCTCAGCAGATTAAATGAATCCATGAAGAAGGACAAGTTTCAGATGGTCACTCTGCAGTCGATGCTCCCATTGTTAAGGAAAGACTATTGGATGTGCTCTCTGGATCTCCAAGATGCCTACTACCATATAAAAATGGACAAGGCGTCAAGGAGATATCTGCGCTTCTGGCTCGGAGCCAGTCATTATCAGTTTTGTGCTCTGCCCTTTGGTCTCACCACAGCACCCAGGGTGTTCACCAAATGCACGGAAGTAGTGACAGCTCACTTGAGATGTCAGGGATTCCAGGTGTTTCCGTATTTGGACGACTGGCTCCTGACCGCGCCCACCAGGCATTTACGCATCCAGAATAGAGACGTCACCATTAAACTTTGTGTTCAACTAGGGATCTCCATAAACTGGGAAAAATCTGCATTACTGCCCTCACAATCTGTGATTTTTATAGACACAGAGGTAGACACAGTGGATCTGACAGTTCGTCTTCCCGCCGAAAGAGCACAAAACCTCATCTCACAAGTTCAGCATCTTCTTCTGCTTCGGAAGGTCAAAGCAAAATGGATTCTTCAACTTCTCGGTACGATGGCCTCAACCATTCTGTTAATACCTTTAGCCAGGTTGCACATGAGAATTCTCCAATGGCTCCTGTTTTCCCAGTGGTCATTCCAATATCTACAGCTGAGTCACCCTATCCTGCTGACGGAATCATGCAAAAAGGACCTTCATTGGTGGATAGCCCCCAACAACTTGTTCATGGGAACTCCCTTTGTGCCTGCCCAGCCCATTGCCATTGTGACCACGGATGCTTTCCAGGTTGGGGGGGGCATTATTTTGGCAGGACTGTCCACGGCACATGGCAAGAACACAAGGCTCATCTGCATATCAATGTTCTGGAGATGAGGGCGCTGCTTCTGGCGTTGCAAGCACTTCAGGACCTTCCTCCTCCAGGGATGATTGTGATACAATCGGACAACATGTCGGTTGTGTGGTATATCAACAAACAGGGTGGTACCAGATCTTACCCACTCTGTCGAGAGGCCATGCGAGTTTGGGAATGGGCAATTTCTTCCCAGTGCTTTCTGGTGGCAACGCACATTCCAGGGACAACCAACGTGATAGCTGACAAGCTAAGCCGGGCAATCTTACTGCCTCATGAGTGGTCTCTGAAACAGGAAATAGTGGAACAGATTTTCCGGAGATGGGGACAACCTTGCTGTGACCTTTTTGCCAGCCCAGTCAATGCTAAGTGCAACAGTTATTTTTCCCTAACACCCAGAGACACTCTGGTCCACGGGACTTCTATATGCCTTTCCTCCATTCCCTCTTATCCCCAAAGTGATTCAGAAAGCCAATCGGCTGGGAAGCAAGTTGATCTTCATTGCTGCTTACTGGCCTCGTCAGGTCTGGTTCCCCTTCCTCGAGCCTCTTCAACTGGATGATCCTAGGATTCTGGACCCAGTTCCAGATCTATTGACCCACATGTCGGGTTCGCTACATCCCACTCTCCACACCCTCAGATTGACAGCACGGCTGCTCCAGTTCCATCTCTAGTCAGGCTTCATGATGTTTCTTCATCAGTGTCACATATTCTCTTATCCTCACATAAACCCTCAACCAGAAGGCTGTATGACAGTAAAAGGAAAAGGTTTTCTATTTGGGCACAGAAAATGAACGTGGATCCTTACACCGCTCCCATTCCCGTGATTCTGGAATTCCTTTCAGAGCTTTTTCAGCAGGGATCTGCCGTGGCCACCATCAAAGTACAATTGGCAGCAATCTCTCATTTTTATTTAGGGCCTGCAAATGCCAACCTTATGTCTCATAAGCTATGCAAGACTTTCTTGAGAGGAACCACTTTACTGAGACCACCATTACAAGAACCTGTGGCTTCTTGGAACTTAAATTTTGTGTTGTCCAAATTGACATTCCCTCCCTTTGAACCTTCTCACTCATCTTCTTTAAAATATTTGTCTTGGAAGACTGTGTTTTTAGTAGCTATTACGTCAGCCAGACATGTATCTGAGCTACAAGCCCTGTCTATTAAGCCACCTTATTTAATCTTTCATAAAGACAGGGTATCTTTACATACCAGTCCTTCATTTGTTCCCAAAGTTTGTTCTACTGCCACCTTAAATCAATCCATTGAGCTTCCAGTTTTCTTTCCCAATCACTGAAATGCAGCTGAATATCGTTTCCACCAGCTGGACGCTCATAGACAGCTATGTTTTTATTTGCAATGGACCAAAGAATTTCGGAAGTCAGACCAGTTATTCATTTCTTTTTCTGACTCCAGATTGGGCTTACCAGTTTCTAAGGTGACATTGTCTAATTGGATTTCTAGTTGCATAGCCTTCATCTACAATTTGGAAGGAAGACCTTTACCCCACAGGATCAAGGCTCACTCTACCAGGTCTACCTCTGCAGACTTTCAAGCCAGGGTACCACTTGATCATATCTGTGCAGCAGCTATGTGGGCTACCCCTCATACCTTTATTACTCATTATCAGTTGGATTTGGCATCCAGGGGTAGAGCATCCTTTGGCTCCACGGAGCTCAGCAGTATTTTCCAAGGAGTCATCCAAGAAAACGCGCTAGGGACGCTGTCCCATATGTAAAAATGAAGTTGAGATTGGACTACCTAACATAAAGAAGTTATGTACTCACCATAACGTTCCATGTTGGTAGTTCATCTCACCCTTCATTTTTACCAACCCACCCTCCTGCCTCCATCCTGGAAGATCTGGAGGTAATAATTTAATTCTCTTGGTTGGTGACCCTTTAGTATTGGTTTGTTGGCTAGGGGGTTTTCTGTTTCTAGCGAGCAGCAAACAAGATCTGGGGATTGCACTGGTGCACCATGGGATACCTGCTTAGCCACGAGCCAACCAGAAGTCTTTGAGCTTAAAAATTGTCTGAGTCAGAGCTGAGGATTGGCACCGAACCCATATGTAAAAATGAAGGGCGAGATGGACTACCAACATGGAACGTTATGGTGAGTACATAACTTTTTTTTGGTACATCAACAAACAAGGAGGAACCAAATCTTACCCTTTGTGTTGAGAAGCTGTCAGAGTATGGCAATGGGCAATCTCATCCAACCTCTTTCTCATAGCAAAGCACATTCTGCAGTTGTCCAGTGTGATAGCAGACAAACTGAGTAGGTGCATTATTCTACCTCACAAGTGGTCTCTCAACAACAGCATGATGGAAATGATTTGTCATCAGTGGGGTCAGCCATGCTGTGATCTTTTTGCTTCTACAATAAAACAACAAGTGCAGTACATTCCTTGCCCTGATCCCCCACAGGGGAGTCAGCAAGGGATGCTCTTCTTCATGATTGCCCCCCACCCAAACTACTTTACGCTTATCAGCCAACTCCTATAATCCCAAAGTTCCTTCAGAAAGCTGCCATGTTGAAGAGCAAAGTCATCCTCATTGCACCTTACTGGACTGTACAGATTTGGTTCCCCTTCCTTTAGCCTCATTTACTTCAACAGCCTTGGATTCTGGATCTGACTCAAGTCCTCCTATCTCACCCAATAGGCATGATTCATAGGTTCATAAGTTGGTACTAGGCTATCGGCCCTATGACCTATACAAACCTAGACATACCAATTCTCTGGCTATCTCTTCCCACACTGTTTACTTCTCTTCATCCAGACATAACAAATCTCAGGCTGACTGCCTGTCTTCTCCAGTTCCTTTAATAGCCAGACAATGTATGCTGTCTTCACTGATCTGTATCTCTACCAGAAAACTCTATTCCAACAAATGGAAGAGGTTTGTTCATTGGGCTCATGAAAATAATGTGGATCCTTTTTTGGTACCAATACATAGCATCCTGGATTTCCACATGCTCGTATTTTCAGTAGGAGCTAGCCCTTCTACTGTTAAAGTTCACTTGGCAGCAATCTCAAATTTTCACATTGCTTTTAATGATTGCTGTGTATCATATCATAAATTGAGCAA